>NC_091165.1:27836497-27998997 GCF_040958095.1 Procambarus clarkii | reverse complement strand
TTGTTATCCAACCTGTCATTTTTCTTGCAGATGTGACTACTTTATTGTGTTCTATAGAGGTAAGGTCTTCCGACATGAGTACACCCAGATCCTTTATAATGCTTTTTCGTTCTATGTTATGATTTGACTGCGTTTTGTACGTGGTTTCCGTTTTTATATTTTCATTTTTTCCGTAGCGCAGGAGCTGGAACATATCTTCGTTTAACACCATAAAATTTATCACCATAGTAACCCATAGAAAGACTTGATTTACATCTGATTGGAGGTTTGCCGCGTCCTCTATGTAGGATACTCTCATAAAAATCCTAGTGTCATCTGCAAAGGATGATACAGCACTATAGACTGTGTCCTTGTCTATGTCCGATATGAGGATGAGAAAACGTACTGGAGCAAGCACAGTACCCTGAGGGACTGAGCTTTCATGTATGATGGAGCGGATTTTATTTTGTTGATTATTACACATTGAGTGTTAGTCAGGAAATTGTAGATCCATCTGCCTATTTTTCCTGTAATTCCTTTTGGACGCATTTTGTGTGCAGTAACACCATGGTCTCATTTGTCGAAGGCTTTTGCTAAATCTGTGTAAATTACATCAGAGTTTTGCTTGTCTTCCATGGCATCTAATGCCATGTCATAGTGGTCCAGCAGCTCGACATATACTCTTGTGCAAAAAGTTCCGTGTAGTAAGTACGAGATGCAGTTAAGTGTTACAATCTTGGTCTTGCACATGGCTGGCAGTTCGTGGACATTAAGGAATCATCTCTCCCACTTCCCCCTCCCCCATCCCCCTCAATATTTATCACTGTGTTCTCTTAGCTTTCAATCTTACGTCGTCCGCTTCTTGAGAATTATCTGTACCGCCCAAAGCGTTTTATTTGCATATTTGTATTTTTCATTTCAAATCTGGTTTATTTCCTCGCTTGAGACTTCCACTGTGGGTTTATATGTCCCTTTAAAGTTTTAATTGAGGTTTACTAGCTCCCTTGAGATTGTCACAGCAATTTATTACCCTCTTTAGGCTGTCACTGGTTTACTCCCACCAAGGTTTCGTCTTGGATTGTTGTTCTAATGTTGCCATGATGTTAAACTGTTCCTGAGATATTCTCAACACAATTTATTTTCCCCACTTGAGGGGTTTTACTAATTTCATTATTCCCTTTACGCTTTCATTGTGTCATTGTCCCCTCGAGGATGCTGTTGAAGCAGAGGCTATAGTTTTAAAAGTACGTGGAAAGGTGCCACTTAGGAACTGAAGCGCCACCTTGAAAGTACATGTAGGTGAACACACACACACACACTTACACACACACACACACGATCGAAGGTGCACACTCACGTACTGACAGCCACTTGTCTATGTGCGTTGCTGAACAGGAGAGCTCTATAAACCTGAGGCGTCCATGCAGCTGTAGGCGCCAGGAATTGGCCAGAAGGATGTACTGATAACACTGTATATCAAAGATAGACTCTCTAGGAGACACACATGAGCAGTAATTATAGCAGCGACAGTAATAACAGTTACAATAGCGACAAAAGAAGTGACCAAAGTAAAAAGTAACAGCAAGAGGCCATAACAGTAACACTACCACTAACACCACTTTCAGCACAGGGCCGCAGCGAATCACTGAAGGACCTGTGTGAGTGTCGCGGGTCGCTGCACACGTCAGACGTGAGAAAATGTGCTCCACGACCACCACCAGTCTCCACCTACACACCCTTCTTGTTGTTTCAGATTCAGCTACCAGGAACAAACAGTTCCAAGTAGCACGGGCTATGGTGAGCCCGTAACCCAATGCCACACACTCATTTCAGGCTCAACCTTACCGCCCACTCCAGTCTTAGGCACGTGTGTAAGTCCACCTCACTCCCACTCAACCACAACCTCACGCACGACCACACCCACCACATCCCTACCCTCGTACTAATCCACTACTGCCACATAATGCCACCTATAGCCACGCTTTAACCCACTGCAGACCTCCATCTATTACAGCCACGAAGATAATTACAGTACGACCCACTCACCACTGCTACACCTGGTGCTTCCGGAGTCAGTCTGAAGGACCCCCAAGTTCTCTACTGCATCCTGGAATTCCATTGTCAGCATCACAGCAAGTTTTGTGTGTGTGTGTGTGTGTGTGTGTGTGTGTGTGTGTGTGTGTGTGTGTGTGTGTGTGTGTGTGTGTGTGTGTGTGTGTGTGTGTGTGTGTGTTTATATATTTTTAAGAATGAGTCGTTCTCATTCTTAAGAATATACGTTAAGATTTGCTCTTCGCTATACATCACTGTTCCGCGTCACTCAACTGTATGAGATGAGTGCCAGTTCTAGATGCCGCCTTAACAGAGGTGCTAAACCTACTTATAGAAGAGCCTATACTACAAATGCTGACTTTTTATATTGCATATTATTTAATAAAGAGAAAACAAATTCTGATTAGCTCTTGATAAGACACTAGAGAAATAGAACAGGTACCCTGCGTCTCCCACTGAACAACATAATGCCACTTCACTATTATGTAAGTAAATTAGCTTAAATATGCAATGATAGCGTAGCCTCAAGGCAACAAATATGCCTAATTTATACTCGTCAATACCTTATGAGGCACTTTACTGCCAATTCCCACACCAGGCACATTTTGAGTACAAAATTGATGACGAACCTGTCGTCGATAGAATTCCTCCTCTAGGATGACTCTAGATACAAGACCAAGTGACAGCCAAGTGGTATTGATCATTGTGTTTGACAAGACAAGAGCTAGGGTTGAATGTAGCATAAAGAGGTGCAAGGTTTCTTGCCTAAAAGTTGACCGTTCAATCATATGTTTACCTCGATAGTACATACACAAGTGGTCCTACCCAAGGGCTTTCCATACTAGGGTTATCTTGCAAGTGCAGTTCAGAAAAACGTGTGTTCTACACAGGAGTCATTGAATTAAACTACAAACAGAGAGGGGTGGGAACCAGGAGTTGAAGCTCTGCCCTACATACTTTGCTCGATAAGAAATGTAAGATAAGAGCTTACTGAGTTAAGCTCTTATCTGGCTGCTGATTTAGTGTCTCCTAACGAGCTCTCACAGTGACTCACTCCTTTACAGGTTCCACCAAATAGGATGTAACCCTGTCTGACCTCTCCATCTAAGATGTTCATCCTCACAATCCTTCCCAAATGGCCACTTCCCCCCCCCCCCTACCCCCACCTCCCCCATTTATCCCCTAGCCTTTCTTTGGTTAGGGTGCTCCGTCATCCCACACATCCTCTCTCGGCCCTTAACACATGGGATGCTCCCCCCCCCCCTATCCCAGCCTCTCTCATATGAGTGCCTCTCACTGACTCACCCACTCTAAGTGCCATTACGCACGTGCCCTCCTTGTGATTGTCTTATCTTGAGCTTGTATTGTGAGGCCCAACAAACACGACAATGGCATTAATTCTTAAGACAAATAAAACAACTTGTCTTTCAACTCGTGAGATGTATTTGTATAGCGTTTTTATTGCATTATTAATTGTCGTATATTGTATTGAGGCACAATAGAATTATGCTAGGTATTTAATCTTGTAAGAGCAGAGGGCCATTGAGGTTAAATTAATTCCGGCCGCCACGTGTTGTCACAAAGGGGATGGTGTTGATGTTGTTATTGCTGCTGTTGCTGCTACTGCTGCTACTAATGTTTCTGTTACTGCTGCTACTGCTGCTACTAATGTTTCTGTTACTGCTGCTACTAATGTTTCTGTTACTGCTGCTACTAATGTTTCTGCTACTGATGTTGCTACTAATGTTTCTGCTACTGCTGCTGCTACTAATGTTTCTGCTACTGCTGCTGCTACTAATGTTTCTGCTACTGCTGCTACTGCTAATGTTTCTGCTACTGCTGATTCTAAGTCTTTGATTAGTGTTGCTATTGCTGTTATTTTTGTTACTGATGATTTTGCTGTTACTAACCATTGTTGCTGCTGTTTGACCTTACTGCTGCTGTTGTTTGACCTTACTGTTGCTGCTGTTTGACCTTACTGCTGTTGTTGTTTGATTTTCCAGCTGTTACTGATGATTCTGTTGTTGCTATTACTACCACTATTGCCGCTGATGATGATGATGATAATACTGCAATTTGTTCTGCTTATGTTGTTCCTGATGATGATCTTGCTGATCATCATCAGGAACATGATGATGATTCCCTTGTTACCGTTGCCGTTGGTACTGTTGCTGAGGGCGGTGCTACTCTTGGCGACCAAGTCAAATCCAATAAGACGGAGCTGAGTTACGTAAGACGGGCAATACACTAAGCAAGGAATCCTGCGACACCCTGCAACAAGCCATGTATATACACCCACCATTCTCCTTGTCTTATTTCCTCTCACGTCTCCTTCCTCCTTCATCCTCTCGCTCTACATCCATCCTCTTTTCCTTTTGAGCCCTTACTCCTTCCCTCTACATCCCTCCCTCCTCCCGTCAAAACTCTCACCCTCTATACAGTAACAGACGGCTCATTCATTATCGTCCTTTACCAAGTAGCAGACTATCTTTTCTATCTTTATCCTGTGTGAAAAATGTCCTCTTATCTTCACCCTTTGTCTCTGGGCTTAAGATTAGTCTTAAGGAAGGAAGGAAGGAAGGCTTTAAAGGCTTTATCCCTTTAACCAGTGCGAAGGGATACTTTCAGTACAATATCCAGGAACACGGATGACCTCTTACTCTTACACATGAATGGTAGAAGATGCCCTCACCCATCCCTCTGGTCACAAAATTAGGACCCTACTCTACACCTTTAATTCCATTCTTCTCACGTCGTCTCCTCAGTTTGGATCGTCGAGTAATTGCGAGATGACTTAGGCCTGCATCATGATGGGAACAGTGCCCAGGTGGCATGTGTTGTTCCCTGGCATTTCATAACAAGATTCATCTAGATTCTACGATAATAATCAGAATATTAACGTAATGTCTGGGACAATATTACGGTCTTATTTGGCGCAATGTTACGACCTTGTTTGGTGCAATATTACGATCTTGTCTGGGACGATATTACGATCTGGTCTGGGACAATACTACTGACTAGTCAGGGACAATATTACGATCTTGTGTGCAGTGATATAGTAGTCTTCTCTAGAGCAATATTATGGTCTACTCTTAGAGCAATATTAATCTTTTTCTGCGGTATTATTAAAACCTTCCCTGGATACTGCTACAATCCCCTTTATCATAATACCATATCGTCGTCGGATATATTAATCTCTGTATTGGATATTATTGTAATCCTGCCGTACATGTTGTTATCGTCCTGCTTTAGTTAATACCATAATCGCATGATTAGCTGTGTTAATTTTGCCTTGGCTGAGTCGACGAGCACCAGTTATAGTTTTCATAATTAGTTTAGGTTACCGGTGCCACTAATCCTTGCCTATCAGATCTCCCTAACAGCAAAGCAAAATAGTATTCTAGAGTAAAACAAAGTATAGAGGATTTCGAAGTTCCCACAAGCTGTTTCTCACGAGGTTAATTCTTCATAATTAGAACTAATAAGGCACTAACTAGAGACATAGCCTGAGAAATGACTGCTCGAGGACCGGGCCGCGGGGACGCTAAGCCCGAAATTCTCTCAAGATAACCTCGACTTTAATGCAGCAAATACCGGGCGATAAGATTTGGAATAGAGGGTAAATGTTTGAGTCAATGTAAGAGAAGGATCTGGGGGTTAGATGTAACTTTAAGTCTATTGTTGGAGGTACATATAATATCAGCGAGGTACGCAATACTAGTGAACATTTGTGTGGCCTTCAAGTTTAAGTTCAAGTTCAAATTCAAGTTCAAGTAAGTTTATTGAGACAAGAAAAAAAATGTATCGCCTTCACGCACCTGGACAAGATAAGTTTTTTTTTTCTACCACAGACGTGGCCAGGCATTTACAATGCTAACTAGCATATATATACATTTTCTTCTGTCCTCCATGGACAGGGTTAGAGATGTGTTAAACATATAGTTCAGGGGGTTTATTGAACAATCAACCACAGAAGGTGATTCGGTGCTAAGCTAACCTACATACGTAAATACATAGATACACAGATTTACGTATGCCCTACATACAGTGTTCGTAAATCTGTGTATCTATGTATTTACGTATGTAGGTTAGCTTAGCATTTTACAAGATAAGTGTCAGGATGCTACACCAACCTGTCCTCCTACAAAGAACGTCGCTTTTCGCTCGTATGCCTTACCTAAGGCCAAATCCAAAATTTGCTTGTCCATTTTAAAGAATGAAGAACAATTTTTATTTATATCACTTCTAAGCTGTATCACTTATGAACCCATCCCTGCCCTTGTGTGGCAGTTCACAATAGAAAGTTGTTTTCACATATCCATACATTAAAACATTGATTGTAACCATGATATATATGTGCTTCAGCCTACAGTTTAGACCTATTGTCTTATGTATGACCCTCTGTCCTGCGTGACAGTGAATACCAGCATTATCCTCACTTTAATAAGACTTTATCAAAATCCTCAGAATAGGCAAAATTTTAATTAATTTTGTCAATAAAGATGTTAATAATAATACTAGATAATGGAAGTTGCTCGCGAAAGTGACGTATTGTCCCGTTTTCTTTCTACCAACTAAAGAGTCAATAAACAGTTGATCACTAGTCTTTCTATTTCGTATCCTCCTCCTCCTCCTGCTCTCCTGGTCAGCTCCGTAGTGTTTGGCTAAGAGGAGAGGAAATGCCTGGTGGTGTCCTATATTTGTGTGTGCAAGACCTTCGGGTCCGTATGTTTGTTTGGCTGGGGCGATAAAAGTTCATTATTATACTATATATCTCTCACCCGTCAGTCTCATTGCTTCTCCACATTAGCCTAACACACACACCTCTCATCCGCCCGTGTTTGGGTCTCTTCTTTCGCTGTTAACAAGCCCTTCCTCTATTTCTTAATAGCGCGCACATTCGCACACGCATAACATACACCCAATAAACAGCTCTCAATTATAACTTCCACATCAAAGTTTCAACATTAGAGAGCAATACCCACGAGGTATGCCTCTCTCCATGTAAATACAAGTGACAAGTGACAACGAATAGGTAAGCACACTTTATTTACAACATCAGATATGTATATACACACACACTACATACGTAAACAGTGTTCTCGTGGTCAATCGTGTTTATAGGGTGACTACTTCAAGACAACACTCTGCTGAAGAAGAATATAAGGTTTCAAGGGAGACAACGACTGGAAGTTAAGAGTGCGGTGTACTTCAGAATTGTGGAATATATACAGGTACATATGAGGGATAATTAGACACCCTGCTCCTGTGCCAGGGAAGTTACAGCCCCGCTCCTGTGCCAGGGAAGTTACAGCCCCCGCTCCTGTGCCAGGGAAGTTACAGCCCCCGCTCCTGTGCCAGGTAAGTCTACAACGGGCTCGCCATAGCCCGTGCTACTTGGAACTTTTTTGTTCCCAGCAGCTGAATCTAAAACAACAACAACGGTTGGAAGAGATATGTAATTCGAGGGGAAGGAAGATAAGTCTTAGAAGAGACCAAGAGAGGGGTAACCTAAAGTAATAATGAAAAATGTAGAAGGGAAGGAACTATTATAATTAGGCATTAATTGGAGGACTGATGGAAAGAGAAGATTGAACAAAAGTCAGCAGCGGGGAGATAACTGAATGCAAATCTGACGAGGATTACCTTGCGATGATTTTGGGGCTCAAAGTTCCCGCGGCCCGGTCCCCGACCAGGCCTCCTGGTTGCAGGACTGATCAACCAGGCTATTTGGCGCGGCTGTTCGCAGTCTGACGTATGAATCACTGCCTGGTTGATAAGGTATCCTTTGGTAGGTGTGGAGGAAGACTGAGATGAACGTAAGGGTGTTCAAATACGAAGCAATCGTAAAAGTGGATCAATAACAAATGGAGAAGAGAGAGAGAGAGAGAGAGAGAGAGAGAGAGAGAGAGAGAGAGAGAGAGAGAGAGAGAGAGAGAGAGAGAGAGAGAGAGAGAGAGAAAGAGAGAGAGAAAGAGAGAGAAAGAGAGAGATAGAGAGAGAGATAGAGAGAGAGATAGAGAGAGAGAAAGAGAGAGAAAGAGAGAGAGAGAAAGAGAGAGAGAGAAAGAGAGAGAGATAGAGATAGAGAGAGAGAGAGAGATAGAGATAGAGAGAGAGAGAGAGAGAGAGAGAGAGAGAGAGAGAGAGAGAGAGAGAGAGAGAGAGAGAGAGAGAGAGAGAGAGAGAGTAAGGGGATGAATAGACTGAGCGAGAGCACGAGTAAAACGGTCCATATGGGAGCCACACACCGAGGTGAAGTTGGGTGAATTAACAAAGAAAGGAGGAGAGGAGATGAGAGGGTGAAAGGTGAGAGGAGTGATGGGAGTGTGGCGGTGGATTAGAGGAAACAGAAGACATTGGAAAGGGCCAGGAGTTGTGCGGGTAACTGGGTTTACATCTGCGAATTCCAGGAGGGAGTGGATGGTACACAGGTGACGGCTCGTGTGGATAATGACCCCCTCCCCCCCCCCATCATGTGTTCTGCTCGTCTACTTGACACGCTCAGCTCCCTGCAACACGCTACACCCAAGCAAACACAGCTGACGAGCACGCACGCACGCACGCACGCACGCATTAATATGTATGGAATCAAATCCTCCTCTTTCCTTTCTCCAATCTTCCCCTATTTCTCTCTTCTTTTCTCTCGCCCCTCTCCTCTTTCCTCTCACCTGTCCTCTCTCTTCCCCTATCTTCCTCTCCTTTCCCCTCTTCATTCACCTCTTATCTTTCTCACCTTTCTCTCCCCCCCCCCCATCTCCATCCACTCCCCGCCCCTGTTCCTCCTCGTCTTCTCTCTTTCCTCGTCCTCTCTTCCTTTTCTCCCCTTTATGTTTCTCACTCCTTCTCCCACGTTAAAAGTACCATACTATTGCTTCCAGCGTAGTAATGTATAACCTGTTGAACGACACGCAGGAATGTTCATCTGAACTGCAACATACCACCGCACCTGATGCGTGATGTTCAAATGTAAATATAATATATCAACCAGCTGTAATTTGTGGTCACGGGGTCAATAATGCCCTACTCTTAATTATGCCTGCAGCGCGTCTAGTCTCTCATGCCAAGATTTGTGTTGGCTCTTGCGTAAATCACTTTTAATTATGCATTTCACGCTTGGCAACTTGCTGATCAGTCCTCTTCATATCTGTTCCCAGGACAAATTGTGAGTGTGATGGCAGGTGGGCGTGTGCGTGTTTACACTTGGGCTAATTGGATTTGTTATTATAACACGCACAAGTGGCGGCATAATTCAGGTACACGCGCATAACAGAGTCCTCACTCGCGTCGACCAGTTGCAGGTACACATGCAATGGGCGAGACTTGGTCAACTGGTTGAATACCGTTGGGCCTGGCTAGTAACTGGTTGGGTGACCGTGTAGACAGCCTCGAATTTGGCTAGGGAAGAGGGGGACATTGTGAAATCAAACTAAATATATTTTTTTTTCACTTATATCGTCTCGTCATATCTACAATTCCTCTTTTGTAAAATAATTTTACATACACAAGAATACAAGACCATGGAAATTTTGCAGCAATTACTGTCGACAGCTACTTAACGCTAATATTTAATACACTTAATTGAAAACTTGATTGGTAATAAATAAGTTTTTTGAGGTAACTACATACTAATACTGGGATAAAACCAAATCAACAAGCTGCTATAATTTCCCTCCCAGTTACCTATATATCTACAGTATATGAAGTATCCGTACAGCCTGTTCTAGTCACCAGGATTAGTTGTTCATAGGCCAGTGCCAGTAAATTACTCTAATCCATGGATAAATTATCAGTGCCATTGCTTTATGAACTTCGTAATCCTTTACTAATAGTATGACAATTATAATTACACTTAAAGCTGAGTGCCCGACTTATCATCACGACTTAGTGCACCACACAGGTGGAGTATTGGGTCTAGTAATGGAGAGGTTACTATATAAATACTCAACATGCAATATTACAAGACTTTTGTGCTAATATAAGGAGGGTGACTGTGCAATATTTTATCCAATATCCTTCTGAATCGATGAAAATATTGTTGTGTAAGTCACGTGTACCGGCTGGCTGATACATGGCAGGAGTCACCTGTAGGTCACTAGGTCCACCACAACCACACACAACACCTGCAGGTCACCAGGTCCACCCACCACCACCACAACCACACAACACCTGCAGGTCACCAGGTCCACCCACCACCACCACACGCAACACCTGCAGGTCACCAGGTCCACCCACCACCACCCACCACCACCACACGCAACACCTGCAGGTCACCAGGTCCACCCACCACCACCACCACAACCACACACAACACCTGCAGGTCACCAGGTCCACCCACCACCACCACCACAACCACACACAACACCTGCAGGTCACCAGGTCCACCCACCACCACCACAACCACACACAACACCTGCAGGTCACCAGGTCCACCCACCACCACCACAACCACACACATCAAACAAAAAACTTTCCCTAATTGTATTAAATATTCCCAGAGCGTCAGCCAAAATGTTTTCACCGAGTTGTATATATTTGTTATTGATGGAGCCATCCGGGAGTCAGAGCTCTGGAGTACTAGTGCAACACCCTTATGTTAGCTGCTGGTTTAAACGCCAAGACCTTTACCTCTGCTAATTGTATGTGTGTTGGAGGTTTGAAGAAGTGGTGAGTAGGGTCTTACCTTGAGAGGAAGAGCTCTCAGGAGCCTCAGGAACAGCTCCTGACGTTCCTGGGTGACTCAGTAACGTTTGTCAAGACTCGCAGCCGCACCTCGCATCACCATTCCCTCTCTCTCTCTCTTTCTCAACGTTTCCCGCCCTGGTTCACGTTTGCTGCATCTCTGCCCCCGCCTGAAGGCCATTAGCATCCACGTCGAAACGCCGCCGAGGTACACCTGTGGCCTACAGGCCCCGAAACACGCGTGATGGCCCTGAAACTTACGAAGATACAAGGAGGAGAAGCGGGGCGCGACCTCCCGTCACTGAGGCTACGGTAGGACTGGCAGCCCGTCGGCTGCTGCTCCTGCCAGACGCACGAGCCAACCTTCCATCGGCCTCTACACCATTATACGCCTTTTAAATTTTATATAATATGTAGTATACCTACATACTGTAGTCCCATTTCAGTACTCAGCATTCTTTCACGTGGGTTGGCTATCAAAAAATGGCTGGTGAATACTATGAGTTTACGCAGACTTCCTCAACACTATACAGTCTACAGTCTACACGCTACAGTGTTATTACGCAAAATGATCTCTCTTGTTTTCATATCATCGAAAAATGATAGCATCATGGGCGTAAGTATAAAATATTGGCTGTTTCACGGAAAAAGATCCACGTTTTGCATAATTTTTACAGGCCACAAGAAAGAAGACAACCTAACCTAACTTTTCATGGATAGTAGTATATATATGTATATATATATATATATATATATATATATATATATATATATATATATATATATATATATATATATATATATATATATATTTTAAGCTGTTTATATATATTGTGGCTGGACTAGTGCTGAGATGGGGGCGGGAGACGCTCAAATTAAAGAGCTGCTGCCCGCCCACAGACTGAATTCAACCCACGCGTTCTCCTGTGTCACCAAACGAAGTTCTTGAATACACACATACATACTAAATAAGTCTGCATCCAAATTCTCTTTATCTGTTCCTTCTCTCTCTCTCTCTCTCTCTCTCTCTCTCTCTCTCTCTCTCTCTCTCTCTCTCTCTCTCTCTCTCTCTCTTGCATTCTTTGAATGCAAGCATCTTGCAAGCAAACATAAATTACATTAGACCTTTATGTTATTTATAAAAAAAACTACAATATTATTACTTCTATATTAAAGATTACCAAGAAAAACTTACTTTTGATATATATATCATTGCCTCAATCTGGTCAATTTCAAATATGATTCACATTACGGTTTGACAGGAGGCAACTCAAACCCGTTCTCTATCAGCCCATTCTCTTCATTTGCCACACAATGCAAAATACTATGCACGAATCCAAGCCACCCGCCTAACCTATCGATACACGATAGGTTAACCTATAGAAAACGTGGATCTGGGCTTGATATTTTGTATTCTGTAGAGTCACTTGCGGCTGGTGGGAGTTTTTGTTTATTGCTGCCAGCGACGGCTAGTTTATTGTGCACCCCATACTCATCCTGTGAGCGGTTGTTTAATGTGTACTCAATATTCATCCTGTGAGCGGTAGTTTAATGTGGACTCAATATTCATTCTGTGAGCGGTTGTTTAATGTGGACTCAATATTCATTCTGTGAGCGGTAGTTTAGTGTGCACTCATTATTCATTCTGTGAGCGGTTGTTTAATGTGGACTCAATATTCATTCTGTGAGCGGTAGTTTAGTGTGCACTCATTATTCATTCTGTGAGCGGTTGTTTAATGTGGACTCAATATTCATCCTGTGAGCGGTAGTTTAATGTGGACTCATTATTCATCCTGTGAGCGGTAGTTTAATGTGGACTCAATATTCATCCTGTGAGCGGTAGTTTAATGTGGACTCAATATTCATCCTGTGAGCGGTAGTTTAATGTGGACTCAATATTCATCCTGTGAGCGGTAGTTTAATGTGCACTCATTATTCATCCTGTGAGCGGTAGTTTAATGTGCACTCATTATTCATCCTGTGAGCGGTTGTTTAATCACAACCAGCCTTCTTGTACCTGTTGCGTGGTGTTGAATAGTTCATAGTACATCAGGATCACAGATTTCCAACCGTTTTATATTATGACAGTGTGTAACAAGAGAGCAGAACACAGCAGACCAGTGTGTAACAAGAGAGCAGGACACAGCAGACCAGTGTGTAACAAGAGAGCAGTACACAGCAGACCAGTGTGTAACAAGAGAGCAGTACACAGCAGACCAGTGTGTAACAAGAGAGCAGAACACAGCAGACCAGTGTGTACACAGCAGACCAATATAACAGCGTGACAGTGGGACGGTTGGCGCGTCGCCAGCCAGCCGCCGGAATACAATGGAAAACTCACACTTGTGTCAGGCGCTAACCAAGGTCCAGGTCAACTGAGGTCAACGGTGAGGTGACCACAAGGTCGTCAGATGCGATGCTGTTACGCTAATTCACGAGTATTAACTCTCCCACGCCAAAAGAAGGTCGAAGACCTCATGCACCTCGATCGGCTGGATATAAGATGGCGTTCAATAAGAGAAGACACAGTGTCTAGACACTGTGGGGGTTGGTGTGTGGTCAAAACTTCTGGAGAATGAACATGAAGAACCTGAAAGTTACGTGGAACTCATTGTAGAGTAAGACGTCTCTGTTGAATTTATTTATTTATTTATTTATTTATTTATTTATTTATTTATTTATTTATTTATTTATATACAAGAAGGTACATTGGGATTGTGAGGATACATAAAATGGTAATTACAATCTTGTAAAGCCACTAGTACGCGCAGCGTTTCGGGCAGGTCCTTAATCTAAGAAAATTTAAGTAGGTAAATTACTTGCAAAATTATCCAGCACCTTATCATTCAATTATCTTTGCCTCGGTTAGAGAACATAGAGAGGAATTCTCTTCTTTTAAATTGATAAATAAAGTAATATTTTCAAAGTCATTCCCCGTTGTGTATTAAAGGTACCTGCCGTTGTGATACTGAACTTACCGTTCTCTTTGCCTCCGCATGACCTAATGACCTTAATTGTCCGGTTTCCTTTTAATGTGTGTTAATGCTAAAGTGTCCATCATTGCTCCCATTATTCTATATAGTACACTCCAGTGGTTTCAGGGTTATTTGAGTGTCAGGTCAGGATCCTTTTACCATTTATGTGTTACTTACACCAGGCCTGGTACAATATTAATATCCATAAGGCTTCACCGGTCCCCCTGTCCGGTGATTCAGGGTGGTATTGGTAGCGTATTTTGGTAGTCATACGTGACCGTAGCAGCTAATATTTTCTCTCTCTCTCTCTCTCTCTCTCTCTCTCTCTCTCTCTCTCTCTCTCTCTCTCTCTCTCTCTCTCTCTCTCTCTCTCTCTCTCTCTCTCTCTCTCTCTCTCTCTCTCTCTCTCTCTCTCTCTAGAAAGTGGAAAGGGTTACAGAGGCACATAATGGGCTCAGGGACTGTACCCCACAATTCATTTATCTAAGCAAGTTACAATCTTGATGAGCTAGTTACAAAATTCAGTATAAGTCGTCACATCATCAATGGGTTTGAGATCAACCAAAGTACAGTTTCTAAATTAAGCAACTGACATGTGGAGAGCTAGTGTCACAATTGATATGTTTGTCCCGCACACCGCCCCCATCCAGTGGGCAGCGGTGGATAGGTTACAATCACTTAGTTACTACCTACAGTTAGCAAACTGGGGATATTTGGCTAAAATTTCTGGTAGCAGATCATTTTGAATTAAATATTTACACGTATCTGGAACATTTGTTATTGAATTGTCTCTAAATTCAGGTATCTTTTCGCACTCCATCACATAGTGACGGAGGGGGTGCGAATAATTTTGTTGACACAGTTTACATTTGGTCAGGTCTACATCGGCAGATAATGAGAATTCCCAGAGATACTTGTAACCGAGTCTAAGCCGAGCAGTAGTAACATCTAGAAGTCTGCTGATTTTATTGGATGGTCCATTGATGTGTGGCTCCTCTTGCATGATAGTATGATGACAGATGGAATTACTGGTGTCGATTTCACTTTGCCTCAGATCTACAAGATTTTGTTGAAGTTCTTAGTGTACTGCTGCTCTCAGACTTTTTATTAGTAATCCAAAGTTATCCTCAATTTCTCCTTAAAAGCAGATTCTTTGGCTAACTCATCAGCTCTATCATGCATTCGGAAGCCAACATGAGATGGAGTCCACATGAAATTGGACTCTGTTACTATCATTAATAATTTTATTGTATTTGTGTCACAGAAACATAAAAATAGCCAATATGTCATAAATATGTAATACAAAAAACACAGTTGTGTATGAGAGATCTATATATGACTTTCAGATTATCAATTAATATATTCATTACACAGTTAATTATGTGCACTTCAGTCGGTAGATCATTCAAGTTCAGTGTCATTACTTCTTGCCAGTAAATGGATGCGACCTCAGTATTTAAGACCCTAAATTTGTATTAATTAATTCATAATCTTAAGGCATGTACGAGACGCTTCACGCAGTTAGTGCCTCTATAAAAAATACAAGTACTGTACCTAGTGAAGTAACCACAGTAATCTGATCCTCTGTATGTTTTACCAATAAGATGGTACTATTATCATAATTATATAAGTATAATAATATTATAAGAGTATATCCTTAAAACAATATCACCTCAGAATTCGTTTTCTTTGAAGCTTTAGATGGTAACCTTAGCAAACTTCCTCCTAAACATCATTGTTATTTATTTTATTTATTTATTTATATACAAGAAGGTACATTGGGTTTGTGAGAATACATAGCATAGTATTTACAATCTTGTAAAGCCACTAGTACGCGCAGCGTTTCGGGCAGGATCTGTAATCTGCATTGTAATCTGCTAATTGAAATTGTAATCTGCTAATATAGTTAGTAATTTACCTGAGGGTCAACAACTCTTGTGGCTTCGACTTTGAGATTTCGAGATTTTTCTTATCAAACTTAGAGATTACATGTAAGTATAAGTGAAGAGGTTCACGGGGGACTGGAAGATGGCGTCTTGTCACAGGTCCACTTTTTTTTATTCCTGATGCTATTTCTTCATTAGCAGTATTTTGAAAATGTGAAAATGTCTTGGAAAATGCAAAAAAGGATAGCGTATATATATATATATATATATATATATATATATATATATATATATATATATATATATATATATATATATATATATATATATATATATATATATATATATATATATATATATATATATATGAGAACAAGCCTGAATGGTCCCCAGGACTATATGCGAGTGAAAATATTCATATTTTCATTCATCTGGGCGTGTTATTCATATTATATATATATATATATTTATATATATATATATATATATATATATATATATATATATATATATATATATATATATATATATATTTAATTTAATTAAAAATATTGAATAATTTACAGCCTGTTTATAGAAAAAATGTAAAACATAAAAGAAATTGATTAAATACTTTCTTACAATGTATTTTTATACTTTGTGTGTATATATATATATATATATATATATATATATATATATATATATATATATATATATATATATATATATATATATATATATATAATGTCATAGTTCTTCTTACTAGTTCGTTCTGCCCTTTGAGTGTTTTTTTTTTTACCCATTATGTCGGTGTTAGTGGACCCCATACCCATCCTCTGAGTGGTAGTAAACCCCATACCCATACTGAGGGTAGTAGTGGATCCCATACCCATCCTCTGTGTGGTAGTGAAAAAGATTGCAGAAGCACATAATGGGTTCATGAACAGAAACCCTAAATGTATTTATCTATGTTACAGTCTTTTTAAGCTAGTTACATAATTTATAAGTGTATATCAAATATAACATGCAAGCTGGCTTAGTAGGGTCTAAGACCTGAGAAATTACGTAGCCTACTACGTCATCACTATTCTTTTTAAACAACGCTAATCTATTATATCGTAACCTAACCTATCCTAACATATTCTAACCTAACCTGACAAACCCCTAACGAAAATAAGATACAATTTTGTGTTTTTAAATAGTGTGGGGTGGCACTATGACGTCACAGTGTTCATGCCGGTACAGGTTTTAGTCCACACTGGCAGACCGCGCCTCAGCCACGTCATGAGTGACGTCACGCAGTGTTTAACACATTTTTGCCTACGCTTCCTGAACTTATTATGTGAATAACATTGATCTCCCTATATATTTTTCTTCGGTATGTAACCTGCCAATTTTTCCCCATTCTCTAGGCTCGCATTGATAGCGTGAAGTAAATACGAACATACTCTTACTACTGTATACATGTGTATACACGTGGTGAGCGGCTGTTACAGGAGTGACATCACTGATGGCGTGGCGAGCGGCCGTTACAGGAGTGACGTCACTGATGGCGTGGCTGGCTGTCGTGTTCCAAGGCCGGATATACGATGGCACTAATTCGTTTATCATGCAGGAAAACGTAACCTGTGAATTTGACCAGGAAACAAGGTATAGATATTGAAAGTGAACGTCATGATGTAGAAGTGTACGTGTTTACGTTTATACGAATTCAAAACGTTTATTGATAAACTGGTCACGCGTTTGTCACTTGTTTAATTGATAAAATATTTAAATACATTATTCATACTTAAAATAATAAAGCAATATTAATAACCAAGGAGTGAGGAGGCAAGTCAAGCCATCTGGGAGTTGCGAGCAACTAATGTTCCAGCCCCCATTACTGTATCTAATAAATTCAAGTGTATTGGATATCTATGAGTCCTGTCAACCGGTTTGAAAACATTTGAGGATGTAGCTGTTGAGTGAGGCGCTGCTGCGTACTTCACTGCCCAAGACAAAGCAGCACTGAGTGCTTACCGAGGCCCGGCACCGTTGGTACGACCCGTGATAAGGCAGCGGCAGGAGGGAGATAGCAGACAGCATTTTCCCTGTACTTGGGGAGTACGTAATCACTGGAGGGTCGGTGCTGAGAGCTGGGGCAGATGATAAGGCTGATAAGAGGGAGGAAGGATGCTCATCTGGGCGTGTTAAACACAAGTCAGGCGCCGTGTAGCTCAAATGCCTTGTGCTCTGTTACTCCCGTGAACATAAAACAGGGGAATAATTACATAATGTACCAAAAATCCTCTTTGAAAGCAAGCAAAGACAAATGGCAAAGTTGATCTTCGTCATGAATCTTTGCTGGTTAGACTGCAGTGTATGAACTTATGAAAGGTAGAAATAAATGATATATACAGAAGATTATTAACCAAGGAAGGTTACAGTAGAGTATCACTAACATCCACACTTGGTGGGACTCACCACAGTGAGGTGACAGTCATCCCATCACTAACACCCACAGCTGTCATAACTAACACGCTGCACTTCGCGAATACTAGCAAACAAAATTACTTTACTAGATCATAAAAAACTACAGGAATATTGAATCCAGAATAATTTACATGTAGACAAACGTGTTGGTGGATGAGGCGGCTAAGTGCCGTTGGAATATATGTAGATCTACCCCTCATTCTCCCCGTCCCACATGCATCAAACCGCAGTTGAGATGTATTTAGAATTCGGCCAGACGAGGCGGGTGGAGTAGAGAGTGCCAGCTAGGCTAGTCGGGACGTAAAGCCTCACCTGGAACATACACGATCGCTTCCAGAGCGACACACTGCCAGCCACACTTCCCTCCGGGGAGAGACGGGCCGCGAACCTCACCTGTTTGAAACATACCACACAACACATCATACATTCAGATATCTTTACAAAGGCTAAGTGCTCGAATAGCAAATTAATCCTGTTTCAGAAGGCTATGATAATAAAATACTATCTAAAGTGCACTGCATTTCCCGTGACAGCTGGCTAACTCCCAGGTACCTGTTTACTGCTAGGTAACAGGGGCATTCAGGGTGAAAGAAACTTTGCCATTTGTTTCTGCCTGGTGCGGGAATCGAACCCGCGCCACAGAATTACGAGTACAGTATGTGTGTGTGTGCGTGTCTGTGGGCTTGTGTTGCTGTAAGGGCCGCGTCGGCACAAGTGCTGTGGCCAGGTGTTCCCGTGTCGTGTACAATGTAAAGTCTCGCGGCTAATGAACACGTCACATGTCGACAGATAATCACATGTTTTGTGAGCCCTTATAGAGTCCTCCTTCGAGGGGAGCGACAGACGCCACCTCACGAGACGACCAACAGGAAGACTATCGACATCCAGTGACCCCCAGACAAAAAAGGCGTCCTGTAGTCGAACAAAGATGCGGTCGAACAGCAGAATCGTGTCAAAAATGTCTTGCTGAGCAAGAGCCAGACGCCCACCAAGGTCCTCCAGTTCCCGGCCAAGCCGGTAACGGACACCGTGTCTCCGCCCGAAGATCTAACCGGAAAAATACATCGAGACTCCAGCAACCCCAGGCGATGAGGGCGCTTTGGGTTGCATCAAACTGGACCGTTGAAGAGGAATACTCGACGGTGGTGTCGAGACCCAGTTAGTTCGATTCGAGTCGAGTATTCCAGCGGTCAACATGCATACACCGTCCACTCATCGTCAAGGTTGAGCGAGGGCGGGCTCGACCTTTTCTGGGTCAAGCTAAACTCAAACTTAGAGTTGGAATATAACTTTTATCATTGAAATTTTAAATTAGTGAATACCTGTACAGTCACTACTATAAATTAAATGGACTAGCATATTACATGTGTAACTTAAGAGCAAATTATCAATAATAACAATAGAATAAATGTACCATTCCAAATCGTACATGTATAACTTTATAGCAATTAATTGGCAATGAATAATCAATTACAATGGAATAATTAACACTTATAAATGACAATTATATAGTTGACAAATGAGAATTAATTGCCAATGAAAGTGATGACATGTAAAATTTACACCTGTCAATTGCCAATGAACTATTTGACAATGCTCTGTGCACTAAATCTATAGCTAATTAAACTAACTACAGAGGAAACAAAACAAAATAATATTTCGAGGGGGGAATAGGACGTAAAATCCCAGGTACAGGAATTAAGTCCTATATAGTACCCGTACCGGGAAACGTACGATATGTTGCACCATATGGCACACACTATTCCATACAATTGCAAGTTTATTATCGACACTAAAGGTTTAAAGCTCTTGTAGTATTTTTATAATTCTCTTATAAGATAATTTATCTCTATCTGGCAAATAGAGATTCCATCGGTTGCTTACCGATATACAATAGCAGTTGAGAGGTGAACGAGTACTGGCAGAAATCGTACGTATTGCCCGGCAGCAACGGCCACATCCCACTGACGGTTGGAGCGATCGTACACTCTTGCACTATTGTTACACTTTACAAACATTTACGGCATGACTAACGCTGTTCTCATTAGTTTTACGCCGTTTATTGCTAATTACTTTTGTTCTCACTAACCCCTTATATTAAAAATGATATATATATATATGTTATATATATATATATATATATATATATATATATATATATATATATATATATATATATATATATATATATATATATATATATAAATGACATACTATTAAACTATATATTTTTAGAAATGGTCATATTGCTGACAATATTTCGACCCTACATAAATTTATTGATCGAATGCTTGAAAGAATTGATGAGTTGGCCAAGACTTTTGCTCGAAAAGAGGGAATTGATTACCAACTTGGACTGCCTTTGAGCAGCCTGAGGGCAGTAATATTCCGGGAACATCAACTAAATTTCGGAGACTTGAGGCAAAGTTAAATTCACACCAGTTACTCCATCTATCATCATTCTATTATGCAGGAACTACCGCACGTCTATGGGTCATCCAATAAGGTTAGCAGACTTCTAGATGTTACCACTGCTAGGCTTAGGCTCGAGTACAAGTACCTCTGGGAATTTGTAACATCTGCTGATGTAGATTTGACTAAATGTAAACTCTGTCAGCAGAACTATTCGCATACTTTGCGTCATTATATAATGGAATGTGAAAAAATCGCGGAATATAGAGATAACACCATCAATAATGTCCAAGAAATGTGTAAGTACTTCATTCATGATGATGTGCTGCCCGAAATCTTAGCGAAGTATCTAAAATTTGCTTACTGTAAGTAATGCATGCACATGACTGTAAAGCTGCCGCCCAGTTGGGTGGGTGTGGAGCACATGACTGTAAAGCTGCCGCCCAGTTGGGTGGGTGTGCAGCAAGACTAGTAACTGTGTGACTCACCATAGATGTAAAGTGCCTTATATAGTGACTGTTGTGAACCTCTTGTTGAATCACTTGTGACACAAAAGATTATTGATGTGTGTATTTGTGTGGGTGATTAAATATGTATATATGTATATGTATTTGTGTGGGTGATTAAATATGTATGTGTATGTATATATGTATACGTATGTATATGTACATGTATGCATGAGTATGTGTACATGTATATATAACATTAATAATTTTGTAACTAGCGTCAAAAGATTGTTATTTGCTTAGCTAAACGAACTAGAGGGTTCAGTTCCTGAACCGATTATGTGCCTCTGTAATCCTTTACACCACCGCCCACGGGATGGGTACGGGGTGCATAATTAAAAAAGAAATTGAATACATAAATTTATTAATAAAACATTAATAAAAAAACTGAAAGAAATGTAAATTTACTGCACAGCGTAAGTTCAACGAAGTAATGTCAAAAAAAAAATAAAATAACCGTTGCAATATTTGTATCTTCCACGTCACCACCAGGAAACATGTCGTGTGGAATATGTTCAAACGTCAACGTACACGTGGAGCCGCGGGTTGAACCCGACACAGACGGGTCCTGTACGGGGCGGGGTTCCCCAGAACCTTGGAGCGATAAACAGACCAGCCGCCAGTCTCTCCCGTACGCACGTCTCCCACGGGCGCCAGAGGTCCGTCCCCCAGACAGTGTTGTGGCGACCGTAGCCACACATGGTAAGATTGCTCGTCTGGGCCAACGTGGGGGTTATGTAGTGTGACACTGAACGTCGCCAAAATCATTGCAGAATATGTGAAGTGATAAAAGTATTTTAGAAACAACTAACAAGATTGGAGAACGGACACATGTAGTGCGATAAGGGGGAGGGGCAAAACGTGTGGCGAGTATGCAGATCGTTAATTAATACTCGAATGAGTCTGAAATATTAGAAACAGCGTGAGGTCAGGGTAGTGAATAAGTGGGGTGAATCAGTGATGAAGGCAGACCATATACGGATTAAAAAGTAGATGTGAGAGCCCACGCTTGGGTTAATGATCTCCTGCCTGTCTTTTAAAGGCATAGGCACTTTGTCCACAACCCTCTCAAGCAAATAAGTGAGCACGCAGCACCAAGTGGACAGCTCTTTAGGGTCGTAGCACCAAGGCCCCGGGTTCGATTCACGGTCGAGGCAGAAACAAAACAAAGGGCAGTTTTATTTTCACCTGATGCCCGTTCACCTAGCAATGAATAGGTACCTGTAAGTTAGACAGCTGCTACGGGCTGCATCCTGGGAATGTGTGAGAGACAGAAATATATAGTAGATATGATAGAGGAAACATTCGTAAGTCAGTACACTAGATAACCGACGGTTAGACAGGCTTGGTCCAAGAGCTACTGACATAATATAGTTGCTACAGGACCACTGTATAATCCTAACGGATATACATACACAAGCTGCCTGTCCCGACAACAAAATTTATTATTTATAACCAAGGTCGGCGTTCGATCCCCGATGGTTCAAGTGGTCAAGCCCCGTGCTTTCAATCCGTCCTCATATGCCAACTACGTTTGAAAACCATTGAAGATTTGTAATGCCAAAAGTATCAGTAGTTTCAAAGCAGCCTATGACAAGGAATACTAAGAAGACTGGAAACCACGAGTGTAGGCAGCTCTTGTCTCATAACTACTCTTAGATAATTACACACGTTCAGACCCCTCCTCCACTTTTCCCAGAGAGTTAGGCAACTATTGTGTGGCGTATCCTGGGGAGTGCCCAGTCGTTGGTTAGAGGGCTCTTCCTTTCCCAGAAAACTTGAGACCATTAACCAACATAAAAAATAATCGGGTCTAATTTTTTTTTGTTTAATGAATGCATTTCTTATGGTATGTGGATATTTATGGCATGTGCATTGTTACGGCATGATGAGGATGTCTTAAGGTACAATGTAGATGCTGTAGGATATTTGATAATAATATTTAGAGTTGGTGGTAAAATTCAGGGTACTCCGGTGGCACTGAAAGCGTAAAAAAACGTTTTATGTACTGCTTTATCTACAGCTAGTACCGAGGGAGATATATGGGCGTTCTTGTGTTGACTTACCTATCGACACTCACAATGGGGAATTGGAGTGTCCTTTTGTGGGTTACTTTACGCTATATGTATATCGACAGCAAGCTATTTCTGTCGATAGTAGGCCTAACTATGGAGATATGGGCATTTGTATGTTCCTTACGCCATCTATGGACAGCATCATGGGAGACGTGGGCGTTCCCTGCTATTGGATTTCAAGTTAGCGGTGACACGAAGCCTATTCCTGTACATTTCTCGTTCTAATGGATTTACTCTTGAGAACGGACCGAGTCGCCATAACCTATTTTCTATTATCTCTTATACATAAGACATTTGCCTGTGTTATGTATATGCAATCGTGCAAATAGTTCCAGCGATATGTGTTAAATTATCTAGTACGTCGGAGGAAACTATGTGTGGCTATTATTAAAATCAAATTGTGTCATATTTTTGGATAGGAAACACGGCTGTGTTCAGAATTTCTCAAAATTTGAGGCAGGAAAAGCTGTGTTAAAATTTTGTTTCAATGAGTGTTAACCACCTGCTTTCTAATAGTGTTTTCCGAGAATAATACATGTTTGTTAAGGCAGTTATATTTCGAGTAGTAAACAGAACTTGACGGCTGGCAGTGCTGCACGACGCCCATTTTCAGGCCAAATTCGTAGGTTATATATTATAGAGTTATAACGGTTCGTTAACCTATCTGGCTATAACGGTACGTTAACCTATCTGGCTATAACGGTACGTTAACCTATCTGGCTATAACGCTACGTTAACCTATCGGGCTATAACGCTACGTTAACCTATCGGGCTATAACGCTACGTTAACCTATCGGGCTATAACGCTACGTTAACCTATCGGGCTATAACGCTACGATAACCTATCGGGCTATAACGGTACGTTAGTCTATCGTATTGCCAAATATCGCAACCCTCCATGAATCATCGTAATAGTTGAGCAGTAAACTTAGAAAATGGCAATTCCCGCAACGATAGCAAAATTCACGTAATAGACCAGGAAATCTTTCAAATTTAACAAACATAAATATGAGAGGTATTAATACTCATTACACTAGCAAGTTCTTGTAAAATAAATTACGAGCAATCTTACTACATTACTACAACAGACCAGTAGCGTTCTACAGAACGTTCTAGGTACTATTACCGTACTACATACGAGGCCAACTGTGGTCACGGTACTAGAAAATAGATATCAATTACTGTATATTTCCAAAATCATTTTTAAATCCCCAGAGATTATAAATTTATATACATATATATTCTATATATAGAATATATATGAATTATATATCATTCGCTACCCGTGTGTACATTCATGTACAGTACGCGTATAGCGTTTCTTTCAAGTCCTTAATCGTACGTTCCCTGGAATACGACCCGCCAAATCGTATAACAACCAGGTACCTATTTTAATGTTCGGTTAAACAGAGGCTACAGTTAAGGATTTTCGCCCAGTAAATCCTCCCCGGCCAGGATACGAACCCAGGACAAAGCGCTAGCGAAACGCCAGGCGCGCGTCTTAACCACTAACTAACCACCGTCTTGTCGGTGCAAATACTCTATAGCCTAGACACACACTGGCACAAAAGTATATTGTGACAGAAATATCAAACCTTAATTTACAACAGTTTTCACCCAAAGTTTTCTTTCCGTGCTCCACCATAATGTTGCTAGGCTTCCATTTCTGCCACAGTGCACCGTTACTTTATGTTTTCCTGTTTTCATTTTCCCAGGCCTAGAACCTTTCGCTTTCTTGGACGCTCTGCTGCGTCTTCGCCTGATTTTATTAGTCTTTGTTTTAAAGTGTACCAATGTGCGATAGGAATAAATAAAGAGGATATAATATAATGAATATATAAATAAAACTGATGTGAGTCGCCCATAGGGCACCATGCTCGAGTAACGTTTAATCAACGTTGATTTACTATTAGTTAAACGTTATTTGCACAGGATTTTCCAGACGGGGGGAGGGCGCATCTTAACCACAGATTAATATGAGGCTTAGAACAAATTTATATTTAGAAACTATGTATGTGTAAGATTCTTTGAGGAATATCCTCATAATGCACCCAAAATTTGCCAGCGCAGGCTACTGATCACATACCGACTAATCATCCTGCGAGTTGGGGACTTTTAGAATCATGTAACTAGTTCTTGATATACTATGTACTCCCCCCATTCGTATAGTCTAGAGTAGCTACATAAATGCAGATATACCTAAAGTGTTAAAAATGGAACAAGTTTGGAGACAATGGGTCAGTATGGAACTGACGATTGGTCAGTAGGACCTGGTCCAAATTTTCCAAGATTTTGAGGACAATGAACTTCGGCGCATACACTTTCTAATGCAGATACTATTTACATTTACACAATTTCACTCACAAACCTGTATAATGTATTTACAGGTGTTCCAGATATTTGCCACAATGACGCTACTTCTTATATGTCAGTTTTAATAAATTACTACACATTCTAACGTGCTCTGATTTTTCAACATCCAGTTTACGCATTACGTGTATTTATGACTTTCAAGCATATGTATGGGTTGAACCATTCAGCCATAACCCACCTCAACAAAGCGTCCTCTCGAACAGTACATGGCATTTTGACGTATAAATCCTATTAAGGTAAAAAAAACTGATGTACTAAATATCATAGCGGCTCCCAAATTGACGTGATATCCCGTTTTCTGTTCGTGGGTCCTGGGTTAGGGTAGGTTCGGGCAATTTATTACATCAGTTGTGTGACGATAGGAACGCTAGAGAGGACGGGCTGGACAACCATTGTTCCACAGGGCCCTCAAGAGTCAAGCCAAATGTTTAACGTGGTATAACTGCTTGCACAGTGAAAACCACAACAGCGTGATTAATCTATAAGAAAATACTGAGGCCGTACGATGGAATCGAACCCACATCTCTGAGCTCGTCACATACACGCACTGGCGACTTCCGTTGCGTACGTGTTAGCTATATTACGTTATCGTGTAATATTGAACATTTTTAAGTCTGTAAATAGTCAAATATTTTG
Organism: Procambarus clarkii; assembly: GCF_040958095.1. NCBI lineage: Eukaryota > Metazoa > Arthropoda > Malacostraca > Decapoda > Cambaridae > Procambarus > Procambarus clarkii. Next base: position 27,972,967 of record NC_091165.1, on the reverse strand, counting down.
TGATAACGAACTTCTCTTATCATAACCACAAGCTAGACTCACTGGTAACCATGTCAGTGGTGGGGGTGTCTACTCTCCACTTACTGTCAGTGGTGGGAGTCCACTCACTCCTCACTACCAGTGGTGGGAGTCCACTCACTCCTCACTACCAGTGGTGGGAGGCCACTCACTCACTACCAGTGGTGGGAGTCCACTCACTCCTCACTACCAGTGGTGGGAGTCCACTCACTCCTCACTACCAGTGGTGGGAGTCCACTCACTCCTCACTACCAGTGGTGGGAGTCCACTCACTCCTCACTACCAGTGGTGGGAGTCCACTCACTCCTCACTACCAGTGGTGGGAGTCCAATCACTCCTCACTACCAGTGGTGGGAGTCCACTCACTCCTCATTGCCAGTGGTGAGTTTGTTGCTTTATTTGTTACATTAAACAATTAATGTAACAAATAACGAACAATGAAAATAACAATGGTGCTGCATTTTTGAAATACGGGATAGACAACAACAAAAAATCACGCTGCCCCACCACCATAAACATGAGAGGCATCTGAGTGGCCTTAAACACCTACACTTCTCATCTGCTCAGTATAGGTGTGTTGGGAGTGTGTTGGTGCGGTGTATTGTGACTTACTCCTTACTGTTCAGTACCTACGGGCTCACCATAGCCCGTGCTGCTTGGAACTGTTTGTTCCAAGTAGCGAATCTTTAACAACAACAACCTTACTGTTGCAGAGTTACAGCCCGTGTACTTCATTTCAGTAATATAACAAGTGTTTACTAATGAGAGGTCAGACATCTGTAGGCTTCAGTCTGGACTCATTCCAGTCAGTACACCTTAAATGATGCGGTTTTATGCCTAGCATATATACGTTACCATTGTATTAAAGACAAAAATGTTGCAGGCGAGGAGTCACAATAACGTGGCTGAAATATGTTGACCAAACCACACACTAGAAAGTGAAGGGACGACGACGTTTCGGTCCGTCCTGGACCATTCTCAAGTCGATTTGGAATAGGTCAAAATCGACTTGATAATGGTCCAGGACGGGACCGAAACGTCGTCGTCTCTTCACTTTCTAATGTGTGGTTTGGTCAACAAAAATGTATTCATTTTATACCCAGCGCATATATGTAGCCAACGGGAAAATTAAAAGGATATTTGAACTTGAGTGATTGGTGGCGCTGGAAGTTGTACTGGATGTGATGTAGAGGATGGTGGTGAAACGCAGGAGACGCCTAACTTATGGTGGTAGAGTCAGCTGATGGAGACTGCTAGAGGTCAATGGGAATAGTTGTGTTGACGGCGGAGAAAAATGCTGACCTCGGAGTGAATCAATAATCTACAAACGAAAGAAAATGGTGTTGGTCGGTTTTCAAATTTCCTCGGTGCACTATTTCAGCCTAATTTACTTTAAGCCTGTTTTTTTTATTTTAGTTTCAAAAGCTCCGATGTGTTCTCTCAATAGCTCCTTATTTTGTTCCTTAATTTGTATTACTTTGCATTTATCAGCGTGCCACTTAATAGTGCAATTTACAACATTTTCAAAATTGGTTTACACTCGAATGCTAAAGATGAGTTGCTTCTTAGTTGTCACCAGCGAATTTTGACACGTTGCAGCATAATTTTCGACGTCTAACCATTCTGACGCATTTTTTGCGTCTAACTACACTGAACTACGTTTGTTTACAACTAGAACAATCAGTTGTTTACAACTGTAGAACAATCAGTTGTTTACAACTGTAGAACAATCAGTTGTTTACAACTGTAGAACAATTAGTTGTTTACAACTGTAGAACAGTCAGTTGTTTACGTAAAGAGAAGGAGAAGCTGGTGGATGTGATTCAACGGGGAGAGTTGGTACTGTTGACTATGTGAGAGGAAGTGAAAGTTGGTGACTAAGGACAGCTTGCACAAGGACATTCTGCAGGACTAAGAGTAAAGAGGTGGTTGCCTGATATCGGTCTTGCTTTATTCACTTGTTACCAAGGCGACACCAGCCCAGCCAGTCACATGCCATCTTCAACATTACTTGACTGTGTTTGCTCATGCGCTACTGACCTCCATTTACTATATTTATTTTCATTGGCTTTATTTATGTTCACATTTGGCTTGGCATTGACTTATATCAAAGAAAATGGTTGAGAGTATTGTGCTTGGGGTCGCTAATGTACTCCTGGCCATGAAAATGAGAAGTTTCCGCATTGATTAAAGTAGCCTACACTGTTGGGGCTGATATAACGAGCGATCCATTAGTCCTAAAGTCAGTTGGTGCTGATATAACGATGGAATCATCAGTACTTAGTCTTTAGGTGCGCATATAGGAACTAGCGTATATTATATGCAGCCCATCCTCCTAAAATGATAGTACTTAGAGTAACGATGTGGTCGAAAGTACAAATATGTCGTAATGCTCCACCAGAAAGTAGATTGTTATATAACTGAATTTGATCGAACTTGAAATTTGTTATAATGTTACTAATAAGATCTTGCCTAACAATCTAACCATCCTAGGCCTAATATAGTACATATATGTGCTATACAAGGCCTAGGAATATATATAATTTTGGATTTTAGCTTTATTTTTTCCGGACTAAAAAATTGTACAAAAAGTAGCTTACTGTAGCTACAGTGCTACATATTAGTACCATCGACCCAATAGTTACAAAATGTACTATCCTTTCAGCAACGGAATTATCAGGGGAAAAGCGCCAAGCCATTACGACTATTTAGCACTTGAAAGGGGTCAGGATAAGGATTTGGGATGGGACGAGGGGAAAGGAATGGTGCCTGGACGGTCGGGGATTGAACACCGACCTGCATGAAGCGAAACCGTCGCTCTACCGTTCAGCCCAAATGGTTAGTTATCCTTTCAGGAGGATAGGTTGATTGTATATCTCCCCATATTTGTTTGAATTGTGATTCAGTGTACAACTGCAACTTGTATATAGATACAGTACGATGTAGGCTAATGTACATTTTAAAGTTTTAAAATGGTACAACACCTGATGCTTCACTAAGACTCACACTACACTCACCCTGAGCTTAGAGCGGCAGCTTTGCACACTTACTGTAATGAACATATGCTTCATAATTTAGGACATACCGATGCATCTTTGTAAATTCTTGGACACACAAACCTGACGCAGCCTACACTTTATGTAGCATCTAGGGTATAGCACACAGAATATACCAGACGCAACACCTAAGATGCGTTCACACTACGATACACCAAAGACTCACACTGCACATTTACTAATACACAATCTACACGTTCGAGGCTCACAACACGCTTCATACTTTACACACATTACGCCCACTATTCACACCAACAAGCTGCCATCAGTGTGCAATTTCAAACTGTAATGGATCTGTTGACACCCCTTCCCGTTGTTGCTGTACGCTGCTCTGCACTACGGTGCAGTTGTACACTGAATCACAATGCAAACAAATATGGGAATATATACAATCAACCTATCCTCCTGAAAGGATAACTAACCACTTGGGCTGAACGGTAGAGCTAATCCATGAGGGTTAATTAAGCAAATAATAATTATGTAAACAGATTCTAATCATGAGTTTAACTGTCTTAGTCGCCTCCCCCAAGTACCAGTGTTTCCTGTGTACCACGGGTGCCCTGTGTTGCGACAGGTTGCGGCCACCAGCTGCTCTGATAATGTGCGTGTGGAACACGATCAATATATACCTGGATCAGACTTGTTGCTTGCAACACGTGTCAAATAAAACTAATTCCACGAAAAGGGGATACACCATGGTGTCATCTACTGTGTTGGTACACACACTGCGTAGTCATCTACTGTGTTGGTACATACACTGTGTAGTCATCTACTGTGTTGGTACACACACGCGGGAGGCTTGGTCGAGGACCGGGCCGCGGGAACGGTAAGCCCCGAAATTAAATTATCTTAAGGTAACCTTGTAGTCATGTATTGTACTGATAGAATTGTGCTTGCAGGGGTTGAGCTTCGGCTCTTTGGTCCCGCCTCTCAACTGTCAATCCACTGGTGTACAGATTCCTGAGCTTATGGAGCTCTGTCATATCTGCATTTGAAACTGTGTATGGAGTCAGCCTCCACCACATCACTTCCTAAAGCATTTCATTTATTAATTACCCGGCCACTGAAAATGTTCTTACTAATGTCTCTGTGGCTCATTTGGATACTCAGTTTCCACCTGTGTCCCCTAGTGCGAGCAACACCTGTGTTAATTAATTTGTCCTTATCTACTCTGTCAATTCCCCTGAGGCTTCTGTATTGGACTATATGTCTTTTTGTTGCATAGTTTTCATACAGTGCATTGTTAAATATTTGTTTATTTTATTTATTCAAGTAACCTAATTTGTCTGAAGCTGTGTTTGGTATTAGGTTAGGTATTACTAATGAAGGCCTGGTCTAGTCGTTCCAGATTAAAATATTTAAATTCCAAGTTTATTATAAAGGAAATAAATATATATATATATATATATATATATATATATATATATATATATATATATATATATATGTATATATATATGTATATATATATATGTATGTATATATATATATATATATATATATATATATATATATATATATGTATATATATATGTATATATATATGTATATATATATATATATATATATATATATATATATGCATATATATATGTATATATATATATATAATGTATATATATATGTATATAATGTATATATATGCATATATATATGTATATATATATATATATATATATATATATATATATATATATAATGTATATATATATGTATATAATGTATATATATATATATATATATATATATGTATATATATATATATGTATATATATATATATGTATATATATATATATGTATATATATATATATATATATATATATATATATATATATATATATATATATATATATATATATATATATATATATATATATATATATTTAATGAATTAAGGTAAGTGTAGAATACCTATTGGCCCCTAAGAGGTAGCCTTTACTGCCTCGTTCTGGACATGTCCAGAACTAAGTCAACTCAAAGTGTATACACAGAGAAAGTGGTTCCACCTCTTGGTGTATGTGGAGTATGTTACGGGTGCGTGTTGGAGTACGTATCTGAATTAAAATTGTGATTTGTGCCTGAAGGGTATGGTTGTGCGCGCGTGCATAATAAGTTAAAATGTTTATATGAGTTAAACATGCAGGCGCGCGTTGGGAAACCAGTGTTGCCTGGCAGCCCATACAGACTATACAGTATTTACATATATGTTGCCGGGGAGCTCATGGGGTGCATAATACATTCGTTTCAACTAATGGGGAACCACTGTGTCGGCGATAGGCTGGGATATGTACCTTAAACCATTTTAATCCTACTAAAAGTGACCCGCATGCCATTATTGAGGAAAATATGATCCAACTTTATGTAAAAAGCTTAACATATATTTAAAACTAGCTTTAGACCCCCCGTTATACCCCAGACTGGTGACTTAATTTTAATACAAAAAATCTTTGCCGTTTTGTTTACAGGAAGACGCTCGGGAAGCGCAATTGCTGCTTCACACCCGCCGCCTTCCCTCAGGTAATGTACTCACTACTCAAGGCTAATTACCATCTTTACTATCCTTATATGATGATGCTAATTACCATCTTCACCATCACCATCCATAAAACAGAATAATTGGAAGATGAAATGTTCAGATGAAACACACACACACAGCTCGGTAATAAGATGTGTTACATGTTCGAGCAGGACACTAATGTTTTGTTTGGGTCATGGTATAATATAACGAAATGTTAAGGGGCAGTGAAAGAATATTGACATACTTGGTTTAGGCCGTTTAAGTTTAGAATAGAGATCTCGCATTGCCTTTCCAGCTAGTATGGTCTAACATGTTACCACAAGACCATGACATGTTATCACAGGACCATAACATGTCAGCACAAGACCATGGCATGTCAGCACAGGACCATAACATGTTACCACAAGACCATGGCATGTCAGCACAGGACCATAACATGTTACCACAAGACCATGGCATGTCAGCACAGGACCATAACATGTTACCACAAGACCATGGCATGTCAGCACAGGACCATAACATGTTACCACAAGACCATGGCATGTCAGCACAGGACCATAACATGTTACCACAAGACCATGGCATGTCAGCACAGGACCATAACATGTTACCACAAGACCATGGCATGTCAGCACAGGACCATAACATGTTACCACAAGACCATGGCATGTCAGCACAGGACCATAACATGTTACCACAAGACCATGGCATGTCAGCACAAGACCATAGCACATCACACACGAAAATGGCGTGTATACACAACATCATGGTCTGTAAGCACAAAAGCACAAGGAGTGATCTAGCTGCGATACTCACTTCCCAAAAGCCATGCTGAAAGGTTCCTTCTAAGCGCATCATATTACGTTAGCTTTACATATTGTTTATAACACCACGTAATGTGACATTGCAGAAATGTATGTCAATGTTTACTAACAGCAAACCATGAATGGTAGACAAAGGACATTTTCGTACCCTGTACGGGTGATTAGCAAGTGAAATACACTGCGGGAGGAGATACGTACATGAAGAGATCAATACATTCAGAGTTTACTTAGAGCTCTGGAGTATGATCAGGGCTAAAGTATACTTGCTGGTTGGTCATAAGCTCTTGTGGTGACCTTACTAACCCTTCAGTGGTTGATAGACCTTTAAATCCAACACCAAACCAAATGCATTACGAGAAGAGGTCGCCGAAGCCACTTTCATCCATAGCTTCAAGGACAAGATGCGACACCAAACTTTAACGTAATGTTATATAAGAGTGCGCCAGGTACAAAAGACCAGGAGGAGGGCCAAGCAGAGTTAGATAACACTCTCCGGTAGTCACTGATAAGTTACTGCCAGTAACATTGTGATACCTCGCAACTCTGTGGAACCATGTCCACGCAGTATATATCTAATAAATTTAGATATATACTGTGACGTATTTAGATATATATATATACTGTGATGATTTATTTAATAAATACATTTTTTTACTTTATTTCAAACACTTTACATTTCATTTCATTTATTCATGTGTACATTTCCTTGTCTGGAATAATTAACTATTGCAGTGAAAATCAATAACAAAATACCTCGTGTCGTTTTTATTACACAAGTAATTATACATATACCTATATCGTATATAACAGAAATAGCTTAAATCATCTCACCAGTAGCGTATAGCAATATCTTGTGTATGACCCATGGCAGGAAGTGCCTACCAACTAAATTAAGTATTTTTTTATTATTATTTTCTACCACAGACGTGGCCACACATTTACAATGCTAACCAGCATATATACATTTTCTTCTGCTCAGGAACTGAAATTTAGATGACAGGTTATGATTTTGGGTCGAACACAGGTTATGATAGGCCTACAGATCATGCTTCCAGATAGCTAGATACGAAAAGGTAGTCGAAGAAAGAAACGTGGATGGAAACTATTGTCGCAGATAAGTCACAGGGATTTTAGTTATTTATGGGATGGCCAGTTGAAACTAATATAATAAATAGTTTTAAAATAAGATATGACAAGAAAAAAGAAAAGTTGGGAGTCACTGTATTAGACAACAGACCGGTGAAAAGGCGGAGCTCTTTAGTAAGCACTCGTCCCTGCAAGCACATTTAGGTTAGTACACAGAGGTGGGACCAAAGAGCCAAGGCTCAACCCCCGCAAGGGGGGGAGGGGGTTAGAAATAGCCTAAGCTACTCTATCCCTTTGAGATGTATTTCTTTCTTGTCTCAATAAACATACTTGAACTTGAACTCAACCCCCGCAAGCACAACTAGGTGAGCACAACTCGGAGCCGAGCGGACAGCTCGCTGGACATATGATCCTGTGGTCCCGGGTTCGATCCCGGGCGCCGGCGAGAAACGATGGGCAGAGTTTCTTTCACCCTATGCCCCTGTTACCTAGCAGTAAATAGGTACCTGGGAGTTAGTCAGCTGTAACGCGCTGCTTCCTGGGGTGTGTGTGGGGTGTGGAAAAAATTGTAGTAGTAGAAACAATTGATTGACAGTTGAGAGGCGGGCCGAAAGAGCAGAGCTCAACCCCCGCAAGCACAACTAGGTGAATACATGCACCTGGTATGGCCTCTTACCTTCACAACGTAGCACGCACCCACTGCACATATACACACATACACGTGAAAACCACTGAAATTTAATTCATGTTAATCTTTTATATATGTTGTATATGTAACATATATGGTCACTAGTCTAAACTAAAATGATTATTAAAAGTGATTATTGTTTTTCGTCGTACGGCTGGCATAGGTGGGAGGCGGAAAGGATGTCGTGTTGGTTACTTGGAGTTACCAGAAAGGGAATTTCCGTGAGGTGACTCAAGGCTACGTAGCCTCACCCTCTGGGGCCACCAGCCCATACAAGCACCTGTCATCTACACCAACATTACGGGCTCACCATAGCCCGTGCTACATGAACATTTCGTTCTGAGTAGCTAAATCTAAAACAACAACATACACCAACACACCATGCTTTATACATTTGCTTCCATCAATTAAATACCTCTAATGCAAGCAGAAAGAAAAACAAGGCAATCAAAGGCAATGAAACAAAACTGACTTGAATAAATACTATTCAGTTTACTCAAATTATTGTACATAAGCTAAAATAAAAAAAAACAGATTTCAACTTCTTAGCTGTATGAAATTTTGTGTTCAATTCCTGAGCCAATTATGTCTGAAACCTTTTCCACTACCGCCCAAAGAATAGATATGAAATGCATAATAAATGAACTCAATTCAATAAACTGAAACTGTTAAATTGATGACGTTCATTAAGGGTTCTAATTCAATGTGTTATATCAGTATTAGGACGGGTCTATGTGCAGTCTTTATTAGTATAATAATAATATTTAAATAATAATTATAAAGTTACATAGGATCAGATTATATAGTGGTTACAGAATTCGAATACTGTATTAAATAGAACCACTAATTGCACGCAGTATTTCGGACAATTTGTATTATGCCTATCTTTGGCGTTATTGATCAAATAATGGCTACATTAGTCCAAGTTTTAGTTACATATTGATAAAATCATGTTTGAGGAGTGCGATTACAATTTCCATGATAAAACTTGTTAATATTCGGATGTATTTGTCAGAACTGTCAATACATATGCTTAATAGTAATATATTTATTACTATTAAGCATATGTATATGAGTACTATATATATTACTTGAGTGATATATCTATTGCTTGAATAATATATCTATTACTATTAAGCATATGTATATGAGTAATATATCTATTACTTGAGATACTTGAGTAATATATCTAGTACTCGAGTATCTTAATTGTGTGTATACTCAGGAGAACGCCAGTAGGCCTATACGACAAATATATTATTATTTGAAATTTGAGGATAGAATGACATTAATAACATGTATTAGATAAGAAAATATAATGAATATTACCATACGTAACATTATTGGTTCTACGCCATAATGGCAGAAATGTCTGTTAAACAAAATAATAAAAGATATATAGTTAAATAAACGTAAGAAAATGGTTATATAATATACTGAAGTAAAATAATATGAAATGTACGAACGTTGGCACATACCCATACCAAGAACAGTACAATATTGAAGTCAGCTAATGTATTACTATACCGGAAAACGATTCGGTACTCATGGTGGTGGAAGTTGGGTACGAGTTGGTACTCAACATTGCACAAGGGTGCCGGGGGGGGGGGGGTCTGATGACTCTCCTGTCTTGTACAGAACGCGTGAGCTCGGGTGCAGTGTTGCCACCGCCGTATCAGTGACGAACCTCAATTTTAAGTCTATTTTATCCTGTCATGGCGTTGGAATTAAGCTTTTCTCTAGTGAAATGCATTTCATAATACATTATTATTTTAGTAGTATTAATTTATAGATGTCCAAGTAGCGGGTTTGATTGCACTGAAGGACTATATCAAGACTCAATTTGATTGATATAAATTGCACATACTAGGACACAGCAAAGTTAATACACATCAAATACATTTTTAACAATATCAAAATGCCACATCAATGAAATCGTGATGGTATATGGTAGAGAAGAAGCAAGAGAGAGAGAGTAGGACAAACATGACGAGGAGGTTGCAGCAAGATGTGGTAACAAGGCGCGCCACAGTCCACAGTATACCGTGAACGTGGAGGAGCAGGAGGTGGGAGTCCTCGTAAAATTTTTGGAGTTTACCTCTACAGGTGAGCACCTTATCCCTGGCACAACAACACGTATACGAGAGTATCAGTAAGGTACGAGTGTTAGCGTGACTACAGACGGGATAGTGTTCTGGTGAGAACGAGGAATAGTTAATATTGGTGAAGTGTTGGAAGAAAACACACACTGGCAGTCGCTGCTACGGGATCCCCGCGGTACCACACGTTTCTGCTATATATTTTTTTAAGTTTTGAAATAAAATTTTGATATATATGTATAATTTTTGACAATACGAGTGTGACGTTTGGCGTATTGCAAACCGGAAATTCGAGTTTATTAAGGGCGACTCGATTAGTAAATACGTATTGTTACAAGATGGCGAGGCAGCTGACGCCAGTTATTTAGCTGGGGGCCCACAGGGGTCCACACCAGCCCATAGGGGCCCATAGGGGCCCACACCAGTCATGCTACGACTCCCTAACGTAACATACACAAACGTAACCTAACAAAAAATATACATATTTTAATATATACCTGACGAGTTGTGATGCCATTGACAGTGTGGTTGCCTCTGGCCTGGAGTGTTGGGTTCATTCTCTACTACAGTCAGGAATCTCTGGTTCGAATCCCAGAAGGGAACTGACGTGGTTGGGCAAGTTTCCTTTCGCCTAATGCCTCAATTCACCTTGCAGTAAATAGATGTGGAGGTTAGCCCAACTGTTGTTGGGTTGTATCCTAGGGAAGGTCAGTAGGCTCACCTTGGGAGACCTTAATATAAGTCTAAGGTATATATACAAATATATAATATATATTATATATATATATATATATATAATACATACTATATATATATTATATAGTATAATATATATAAATACCTTGCTGCCTGCCTAGACAAAAATTAATTATACACAAGATAGTTTGTAGTGAATTTTAAAATTGCTCGATACTTCCCCCTCTCAGAGCAGGTGAGACTGCCAAAATAAAAGGAATTGAGAGAACATACATGGCACACAATAAAGCACCTAAACTATTGGAGTCATCTTGATGCTCTCTAAATGTACTCTAGATACAGGAGACTAAAGAGGTATCAAATAATATATACTGTACATGGAAAATACTGAAGGGCCAGGTCCCATATTTACACAGTAAGATAACATACTGTACCGGAAGAAAATGTAGAATGGAACCAGTGAAAAACAGAGCCTCTGTTGCGTAACAGGTACTATAGTCACAGAGAACACTGTATGAACATTTTTTTATAATATATTCAAGTGTTCCTACATTCTTGTAAAGCCACTAGCACACATCTCGTTTCAGGCAGGTCCTTTATCCTAATTCTCCCCGGAATACAACCCGCCAAATCGTTTAACAACCAGGTAACCATTCACTGCTGGGTGAACTGAGGCTACAGTTAAGGATTGGCGCCCAGTCAATCCCCCGGCCAGGACACGAACACAGGCCAAATCACTTCGAGTCCCATCAGAGGTACATGGTTGTTCAGCTTTTCCTCCAGTGAGTATAAGGAATATTGCCAGATGTCTTAAAGAGAAAACTGGATAGTTTTCTTCAAGAAGTAGGACCAACCGGGCTGTAGTGGATATGTATGCTATGGGGTGCTCCTAGCAACAGCCTGTTGAACCAAGCTCTCACAAGTCATGCTTTGCCCCAGGCTGGGTTTGGAGCATAGAAGAACTCTCAGAACTATCCAGGTTTTAAAACCTAACTTCCCAGTCAGGTGTGGTCAATTCATATAAAAGACAGTTCAACAAAGCTAGTTTTCTGATTGCTACTCTGTATACAGTGTATCGTTAAGATGTATTAGATATGGTTAGGCTGTTAGGCCCAGTTGGGTTAGGCTAGGCTTGGTTGGGTAAGGTTAGCTAGGTTTAAAACTCCATTGACAGTCTTGTGTATGCCACAAGATGCAATTGATGCAATTTGTATTCTACCAACCTAAGCTTGCTCAATCAAGCCTAACTGCCTAGCATAAGCTGATTTATCTTAGCATAACTGTGTACTGTATATGGTTTTAACAATTGGAAAAAAATATTGTTAAACTGTCTTTTGACAGTTCCATTTGACCATACCCATGTGACTACATGCTTGGTGTGCTGGAAATGTGTGGCAATAATATATAGTTAAATGGGACTTCAACAACAGAAAAATTCCTATAAACAAACATAATTTTGCTATGGAGAAATGTTAATAATCCCCAAATTATGCTACAATGTACCTGTTGATAATCCTCAAATTTTATTATAATATATCTACCAATCTTCATCAAATTTTCTTACAATATGCAGTACATAAGAACAAAGGTAACTGCATAAGGCCTATTGGCCCATACCAGGCAGCTCCTATCTGTACCTGTTAACATTTCTCAGTTTTCCTGGAAATTACTCACTTTAAATTACGTTAATGTTTCGGGCAAGTCCTAAATCTATGCGTATTAGTAGTTTTACAAGAATGTAAAAACATCAATGCTATGTTTGTACTCTCAAACCCAATGTACCTTTTTGTATATATAAATAAATGATCATAACCACCTATGCCCCCCCCCCCAAAAAAAAAAAAAGAAAGCCCAACAAATAATTTTTCATTATAGAATTACTGTATTAACTTGTATGCAGAATGTAAGAAAAACACAAAAATAAGAGAGTATTTATCATTTTACTGGGTGGAGGCGCTCTGCAAGGCTGTGATTAACACTTGTCAATGCCTGGTGCTCAACTTTACTGACGCTTTGTGTTTTATCCTCCGATGTTTCAGAGATTGTTTTATTACTTAGTCTTTATTCACATTCACAGAGAAGGGAACGGGGGAAACTCTCCAGAAAAGTGCCAAGCCATTATGACTATATAGCCCTTGGAAGGGGTCAGGATAAGGATTTGGGATAGAATCTGGGAAAGGAATGGTGTCCAACCACAAGAGCTTTTATATCTATACAGTATTTGCATCAAATGTGTAAAACCTAGACAATAATTGTTTAAATCGTGATATGATGTTGACCATATTCCCCTAATAATATTTATGACAAAAACTACATTTGTACCATGAAATGGTAACAGGATTTGTTTCATGGGGGAGCCGGCGGCTGAGCGAACAGAACACTGGACGCATGATCCTGTGGTCCCGGGTTTGATCCCGGGCGTCGGCGAGAAACAATGGGCAGAGTTTCTTTCACCCTGATGCCCCTGTTACCTAGCAGTAAATAGGTACCTGGGAGTTAATCAGCTGTCACGGGCTGCTTCCTGGGGGGTGGAGGCCTGGTCGAGGACCAGGCTGCAGGGACACTAAAGCCCCGAAATAATTTCAAGATAACCTCAAGATGGGTCACCTTACCTTGATTTCGGGGCTAAGCGTCCCTTGCGGAACGGTCCTCGACCAGGCCTCTTCGTTGCTGGACTGGTAAACCAGGCTGTTGGACGCGGCTGCTCGCAGCCTGGCATATGAATTACAGCCTGGTTGATCAGGTATCTTTTGGAGGTGTTTATCAAGTTCTTGAACACCTGTGGGGCGTCTGCCAGTTATGCCCCTTGTGTAGTGGAAGCGTGTTGAACAGTCTCGTGTCTGATGTTGGTAGTTCTGAGAGTCAAGGCAAACTATTACATCATATAAAACCCAGACTGTTTAAATCTTTGTTTTATGATAACCACATTACCCTGTGAATCAACAATTGACAATAACCACTGTCTAAGGATTAAATATAATATTTTTTATCCTGCAGTATCTATTCTGAAGGAATCATGGCAAAGTAGACATCTTATTCCAGTCCATAAAAAGTTTTTGCCAATTCTTTTTGGTTCATTGTAATCCATTCGACCAAATTTCAGTTTAGTTAATTCAACAGTTATACCATATTGAGGCCCTTCTGCAGATCTTAGAGCTAGTCATCTGTCTTCACATCATAGTTGCAATTTTTGCAGCTGATGGGTTTTGTATACATTACAAGAGTATCGTCTGAATTGTTTACACAGTATGGCCCACTGCCATACATTACTGTATGCTTGCACTTTTAAATTTAAAATTTAAATTAAAAAATTTAAAATTACTGTACTATTATTTTCACAGTAATCCTGGTTCTTAATCATTGCCATAAAAAAAAAAGTTGAAGTAGATTTACTGCATATTTACTCAATACTCTACCACACATTTCTTGCTGATTTTTAACATTGTTTTTGCTAAAATTTGTATTTTCTGGGTGATGCCCCGTCGATTCCCTAAAGCTATCCAGGCTGATATGTAACTTAGTTTCTGGCATCACTGTGCATGGAGTTCTTGCCTACCGGGGACCACGAGCCAGAACCTAACCCTCTCAGAGAGGCATGAGGAGCAATGGACTATAGAAATCCACACTAGAAATCCCCATGTGGTTGGAAGCATTCTATGTTTGCCATTGACTGGGTCTGGCACTCAGAAAGATATGCACCCCAAAACAAGCTCCTATTCGGGTGTAAATATTGCTACTGAAAGCCAAACAAGAGGACAAAACTCAACAATAATTAGCAAACGAGCATGATGTCACGTTGCCACCGCTGTCTGCACCCCCCCCCCTTCTCTCCCTGGGAGGGGGAAGGGGAGTCCCAGACCCTCGTGCCAGCTATCCAACCATATCCAACCGGCAGTTCTTGGCTGATGTGATGCTGGCTGGTCAGGTGCCTCTGGCACCAGTTTTTGTTCTCTGTTCCTGTGCCTTGTGGCATGGACTGTCTCTACAGGTGGTGTGTGAGTCGGGGCTAATATTCTACAGTACTCGGGTTGCATGCGCCTAGGGTTTTCTTCCCAAGGTGCCCTGTGAGTACTGCCCTCAGGGCTTGGGGCCACCTTCCACAAGTCACCTTGGGGCCTACCTCTGCTGTGTCTTTTACTGCTCGGTACTTGGCCGCCCTTTGTCACCTGTTTTATTTTTATTTTTTAAACTGCCTCTGGGTAGGAGGTAGTTTTCGTCACTGGTAGGGCTGCAGGGTACTGCACAGCTAGTTTTCACCTATTGTAGCGACCGGCCCTGTTCTGCCTGGGTACATTATTCTCTTTCAGGGTTTTTCTTTTGTTTTTGTTTCCTGCCTGGTGGGGGGGGGGGGGTTGCCTTTGGTTGGACCCCGTGAGTGGATACGTCCCTGGGATTCAGTTGGCTCAGGAGTTTTGGGCACCGGTTCGCAGTACCCCTGCCTGGGATTCCCTTAGTGTGATACCAAGGCTAAGAGCCCTGGGGAAACCCCAGGGTTTCTTACTTTTGTATGTACATATATTTTGTATATATATATATATGTCTATACTTTTGGCAAACGCTCGTTAGCTTTTCCTTCATACGTGAGTCTTTTACTGCTTTGTTCTTGTTCACTACTCATCTTGGAGTAAATGTACAGTGTTTATAAAGCAGTAACAAAAATACTTTGGCAAAAACAACTGGAAATTGGCACTTTATTTGACTCAGGGAGGCCACATCAGTCACGAGCGTGGTCACGAAAACAATGAGCCTCCCGTCTGGGTGGGCGGCCACGCGGCAGTGTTGTGATGCCACGTGAGTTATAAAGAGAGTGGGAAGATGTTGGCGCACACTTTAAAACGAGTCCCATAATAATCGGACAGTAAATTGATTTTTTACAAATTTTTTAATTTTGGACTGCTTTGGTGTTGTCCCCTGAACTACGTAAATTGATTTTAGAATGCAAATAGCGCTATCCCCCAGCGAAAGTGTTAACCCCATCTATATTTACTGTATAGCTGAATATTAGTTAAGTTATGCATTGTAAGGAAAATCGAGAAACTCTGACTCGACAGTTATTTGTTTTTTCCTATATTTTTTTGCATGTA
Organism: Procambarus clarkii; assembly: GCF_040958095.1. Classification (NCBI taxonomy): domain Eukaryota; kingdom Metazoa; phylum Arthropoda; class Malacostraca; order Decapoda; family Cambaridae; genus Procambarus; species Procambarus clarkii. Next base: position 27,956,896 of record NC_091165.1, on the reverse strand, counting down.
CTGTAACTTGAATAATATTAATTATGCTCTTTTTACTTACAGATCCATTATTGGTATCCTGTAAAGTACCTGGAACCTTGGCACATCTGCATACCACAAGCAAAGAATACAAGAATTGCTGCTCCATACGCAGCCATCCTTTTCCTCCCAGTTTAGTTGATTAACTCTCCTGGTGCGGGTTGTGACCGCATTAGGTTTGTAAATCAACTCCCTCCCTCCTTCCCACCTTGTATTGCTTGAGTAGAATTTAGGAAGTGCATTATTTACCAGGTGAAGGCTGTTGGAACTGCAATCAAAACACCATCTTTCCAGTTCAGTTGTTCTGAGTGTTAGCTGTGCCTGTGTTGAAGATTCTCTGAAGGAAGTGGAATCTAAGAGTACTAAGGCTCCAAGAGCTACTTTTCAAGCCCCAATCAATTCCTTCCCACTTCAGTTGATTAACTCTCCTGGTGCGGGTTGTGACCGCATTGGGTTTGTGAATCAACATCCTCCCCACACCCCTATTTATTATTGGTGCTGCCTGTGTTGAAGATTTTCTGCAGGACGTGGAATCTAAGAGTACTGCCTTAACAAGTGAAGGCTCCAAGAACTACTTTTCAAGCCCCAATTAATTCCTTCCCAGTTCAGTTGATTAACTTTTCTGGTGCGGGTTGTGACCGCATTGGATTTGTGAATCGACATCCTCCCCACACCCACATTTCTCATTGGCGCTGCCTGTGTTGAAGATTCTCTGAAGGAAGTGGAATTTAGTGTTGCCTTGAACAAGGTTGCAAGAGCTGCCCCTCCAAATCCCATCACCTTGTTCCCATTTCAGCTTTTTAACTTGTCTAGTGTGGGTTATTACTGCATTTGATTAGTAGAATTTACAGTTACTGAAATGGTTGCTCCATATGAAATTGGTGACCCTGTACGCTCATTTGTCCGTGTTCCTGGTAGCGGAACAGATAAGGTGGCCAAGCCTATTTGTTGGGATCTGTCTCGTTCATCCACAGTTGCTGGAGCAGCACCTGTTCAACAAACTCTACCATCAGCAATCCCAGTAACTACATTGATAAAACCAACAAAATCTCATAATGAAGACAACCCTACTAATGAAGAGCAAGGTGCCGTGGCTCAAGCTGTCCATCAGACACAGGAAGCAAGGCAGAATTCGTCTGTTACAAAATCCACCAGTGAAAATATATCTGCAAACAATGAACAAGAAGGATCTGTGGTACAACCAGCAATCCCAGCTGAAGGAGCAAGTCAGAATATACCACCTAAGCCACTTAATGAACAGTCGGTAGGTGCACGCAAACGTAAAGCCATAGTTGAGTCTGGAAGATTAGAACATGAGGAGAGCACGGTTGATTCCTGTGCATGTCGTAAAATTGCACGTGTGGCCGAGGAAGCAGGGGAAAGCAATTCGGCTGATAATCACAGAATTAACATGTCATCAGAAGTTCAGGGAGTAGTAGCAAAGCCAGTTTCAAGTGAAGTATCAAAATTAATTAAAGAGCGTGATCAACTACGTGAAGAAAATTTGGAGCTCCAAAAGAGATTGGCCCTATTTCATGACCTCTTCAAGAATAAGAAGCGTTTGACAATGTTTGTTAGGCGCTTGGGCATACCGACAAACTAACAAGAGCCGAATGAAAATTCCATTCTGCTTGCTCTTGGCTCATGACAGCTCATGATATTGGTGTTGACTCACAGAACTGCTCCAGGAGAATAACTGTTACACGTCAGATTTATTGTGTATATTGGTTGATGCACACTGCTGCTCATGCACGCAGCATTCATTTCATTGGGTATGGTCAGGATGCCTCTTGGAGATCACCTGGTAGAAATTTACCCGATTCTTTTGGCAAAGATTTGGATATAGAAAATATTCAGTGGTTTGTTGCAGTGTGTATTTGATAAAGCTTTAACCATAAATGCCAGCATAGAGAGAAATGTTCAATTTAATAGTTGCATTTGTTGGTCACTTGTAAATAATGATACATATAAAGGAAAGTACAATTTATTCATACTGTAGTATAATTTTTTAGGCTTGCAAAGATGTTTAAGGTACATTTAAAGTGTGGGAGAACACTACTCCATTGATGTAACAGTAATAAACCACTGTAATTTTCAAATTTTTTAATATTAGTTGTTCCAAAATAGTGTTGATATTCTGCTCAAAATTGTACATGGTGCAGTGCACCTGATAATACCACCTAACCTAGGTCTTACCAATTTACAGTAGTACAAACTACACTTCAGCAGTAGTATGGGAAATTAGTTTTAATGTATGAACAATATACTCACACTGTATTATGAAAACATGACCAAAATGTTTCTGCTAGACATATAAGGTATCATGTCTTACGGCAATTGTATTTTTTATTTGTATATGCAACATTACACACAAAAGAGGTAACTATATAATGAAGATATGTATTACCCCAGAAGTTTGCCATTGAACCAAAACAAGCTTATATCTACAGCTGTTAAAGGTTTTACATAAAACTGCATGTGCATGCATATATGTATAAAATTTTGTATTTTAAAACTTTGTACCTCATTAAACAATAAGGACTGGTTGCATATACTGTGTATATTGTCATTAATGAAGGATTTTGTTATCACATTCCTTATGATCTAAGATGGAATGATTCTGTTCTTTTCGAGAAAATGTTATTTTCTTCCGTATTCCTCCTAAGTATAGAAAAGGAGTGTCACTCACTAGATGATTGGGAGTGTCACACTCTAGATGATTGGGAGTGTCACACTCTAGATGATTGGGAGTGTCACACTCTAGATGATTGGGAGTGTCACACTCTAGATGATTGGGAGTGTCACACTCTAGATGATTGGGAGTGTCACACTCTAGATGATTGGGAGTGTCACACTCTAGATGATTGGGAGTGTCACACTCTAGATGATTGGGAGTGTCACACTCTAGATGATTGGGAGTGTCACACTCTAGATGATTGGGAGTGTCACACTAGATGATTGGGAGTGCCACACTAGATAAGGAATGTGATTTCCAGTCACTGCAGTCAAATTATATACATATACTGTAAGCAGTATATATATATTGTCATTTCCAGTCAAAAGCAGTGGAGTAATACAGAATATATTTTGGATAAGAGGCATTTTAGGGTAACAGTTGGCATATTCAAATGTACATGGCTGTCTGAAGTTAGGCACACTAAAGCAGAGTGGTTATATGTACCTACTGGAATGAATTCTTAGAGTTGAGCTTTGTTTGCTACTTGTCTAAAGCAAGAGGTCATTGCAGTTCATCCTTGTGGCAAAGAGCCAGTTTTATAGCCGAGGTGATTTCCAGTCACTGAAGTTATTTCCTTGTGGCAAAGAGCCAGTTTATAGCTGAGGTGATTTCCAGTCACTGCAGTTATTTCCTTGTGGCAAAGAGCCAGTTTATAGCTGAGGTGATTTACAGTCACTGCAGTTATTTCCTTGTGGCAAAGAGCCAGTTTTATAGCTGAGGTGATTTACAGTCACTGCAGTTATTTCCTTGTGGCAAAGAGCCAGTTTATAGCTGAGGTGATTTCCAGTCACTGCAGTTATTTCCTTGTGGCAAAGAGCCAGTTTTATAACTGAGGTAATTTCCAGTCACTGCAGTTATTTCCCTGTGGCAAAGAGCCAGTTTATAGCTGAGGTGATTTCCAGTCACTGCAGTTATTTCCTTGTGGCAAAGAGCCAGTTTTATAGCTGAGGTGATTTCCAGTCACTGCAGTTATTTCCTTGTGGCAAAGAGCCAGTTTTATAACTGAGGTGATTTCGTCACTGCAGTTATTTCCTTGTGGCAAAGAGCCAGTTTATAGCTGAGGTGATTTCCAGTCACTGCAGTTATTTCCTTGTGGCAAAGAGCCAGTTTATAGCTGAGGTGATTTCCAGTCACTGCAGTTATTTGCTTGTGGCAAAGAACCAGTTTATGGCTGAGGTGATTTCCAGTCACAGCAGTTTTAAGTTTATAGATATCCTCAATATGATATTGTAATATGTTCACCTGCTCCTTAGTCTCTTTGTCCTATTTTTTTTTCTTTTAACATTGGTAGCTTAAAGTTTAGTACAACAAATTTGATATGACCTGGTAATTGCAATTACATTGCTACTTATGTGACAAGTTATACTAGTTACACTTACGCTTCTTTTGTTGGTTTGTAAATATTACTTCAGACATGCTTTATTTAGTGTTTATATTTATACTTTAAGTGTTTCTTATTGAATTAGGCTTGCTTAATAATTCTTTCTTAGCTGTGTTTAACTTGTCCTAAAATTGTCTTTTCATTTAGTGTAATCTAGAGAAAAATGATAAAGGATGTAAAGCGAAGCTTAAATTTTTATGTAGAATGCTTCGGAACCCCTTTTTCAAGTAACAAACATCATTTAATAGGATAAACCCACACTAAAGTTTTTGTGTATTTTATGTAAAAATTTGAAAATACAAAGTCTGCCGAGTATGTGGTTTGTACGAGGCTTACGTCTCGACGACAAATACAGTTGCTACCCATGATCCAGCCCTCTTATTCTTAACTTCCTGATCTTGTCATCTCCATTCCCTACTGCCGAGCTCTCTAGGTAATTATGATCAGTTGTCCATTCTATCATTGGAATTCTGAGAGCTGGGGTTGTTACTAATAAAGGTATTCGTCCGGATGGTATTCCTCATATCTCCCTCCGTACCCAAAGGAGTGTGGCTATTTGTACTACTGTACTTTACTTACATTTATCCCTCTATTCAAAATTCAGTAGTCCCAATAGCTGCTCTCCTTTGGATATGAGGAAGATGAAAGGAATATCATCTGGACAAATTCATTTATTAAGAGCAATCCCAGGATGACAGAAAGGACAACTGATCAATAATTCCCTAGAAGACATCGCCTTGGGAATGGAGGCGACATGATCAGGTCAAGAATAAGAGAGCTAGATCCCTGGGTAGTAACCTTATTAGTCATAGAGATGCAAGTCTTGTCCTAACCATATATTGTACTCAAGAGACTTGATATAGTTTAAATCTTTACATAAATACACAAAAACATAACATTATTGTGTGTTTTTATCCTGTTAATGTGTGATAAGACATTACCATTACTTAGTCAATTTAAGTAACCTTATTAGTCATAGAGATGCAAGTCTTGTCCTAACCATATATTGTACTCAAGAGACTTGATATAGTTTAAATCTTTACATAAATACACAAAAACATAACATTATTGTGTGTTTTTATCCTGTTAATGTGTGATAAGACATTACCATTACTTAGTCAATTTAATGTTCAGCATATACACACATGGGTGTGTGTATGCAGTACAATACATAGGCGGGAAGATCGAATGTGTCTGGCTTACCCCTCATCTTGGATTTTTCAAATGGATATTAGAGAGGAGTTATTCACAATAATAATAGGGCTCCATGTGGTACTTTTTTCTTTGTATACAGTCGGTATTTACACTTCAACAGTTTAATAATTAATATGTAAATCAAAGTCTGGTACAATATGTGAATTGGAAAATTAATCACATGTGATTAATTTTTCACTGAAACTTTACTTGCTTATGTTATTTGTCAGAAATTTAGACAGTGAGATTGCTAATTATTTACATTGAATTTCCCTGAGTTTCAACATTGATTCAATTTTATCCAACTGTATTAAGTGCTTTTTAAACATGTATGTTTTCACCTAGTTTCATACTGTATAAGCATTGATGCACTGTAATTAAGTTCTGAACATCATGTGTAAATTTTGAATTGCTAGCATTGCACAATGTCAAGACTTATATTTTGTTATGATCTCCTCATCTACAGTATTCTATGTTGAAACACTTTCTAATGTTTTTAACACACCACTTTGTTTTTCTGTTTAAAAATGTGCAATTGATAATATATAGATGAATATTTAAGCAAATTAAAATATTCAGTACTATTCTATTTGATGGTCTATGCCTAGAGCCTTTTAATATAATATCCTTTTTATTACTGTATAGTAATATCTGCACTTATTTGTCATAATTGTTTACTTGACAAGACTTTGAGTTGAAGTATCTTGTTTAAGTTATTCATAAATTTCTTATTCTTTGCTTTGGATATGTTTTGTATAACATGGTTTGTGTAATAAACAGCAGCATTATTTGCAGTATTTCTACTATCCTTTAAGTTACTTTGAGAGGTATTCCTATTGCATAGTTTAATGTTTTGCTCTGTATAGGAAATACGCACATGGGAGTGGATTAATAACTACTACATAATTGGTGCTATTATCTATGTTAATACCATGTATTATTGACGATGTGAAATATGGAATTCAAAATCTGTGTACAGAAAAATAAATTCATAAAGAAAAAGTTTTCAACATAGACTTTATATTTTAAACTAACAAGATAAAGCTTTAACTTGAAAATAATCTGTTTAAGACAAAGGTTTACTGCCTAGTTTACATGTAGACTATTACTGGAACCGTAACATGCTTTCAGGCCATAATAATATTTTATTTACAAAAAGGTACAATAGATTTGTGAAATTACATTAGTGATATTTTTACATTCTTGCAAAGCCATTAACACTAATAGCGTTTTGGGCAAGTACTTTATCTAACATCAGGTAAGGTGAAAAAATATGTTGTAGAAAGGTTTTATATCAACAATATAAATTGAAAGCGGTGATTACACTGGTAGAGATGAAGTACTTAATTAGTTTCAAATACTGTACTAATATTTGGGAAGTGGGTAGGACAAGAACTGAGTTTGAAGCACAAGGTAGGAAACTACGAGGACGTAATTAGATACTTCTTGGTATTATTTTTGAACAAGGTATAGGTTGGAACATTTTTTAATTCATCAGGGAGTGAGTTCCAAAGACGGCTCTTTTTATTTGCATGGAGTGTTTGCACAGATTTAGCCTGACTAGGGATATCAAAGGACTATTTATTTCTGGTGTGGTGCTCATGAGTTCTATTTCACTATCAAGGAAAGTTTCAGATCAAGATTAGCATTTAGGAACAAGGTTTTGTACATGTATATAGCACGTGAGAATGTGTGAAGTGTATGTTTAGCATGTTAAGAGATTTAAACGGGGGCTGTGTGTTGTCTGAAATCAAGATTAGCATTTTGGAACAAGGTTTTGTACATGTAGATAGCACGTGAGAATGTGTGAAGTTTATGTTTAGCATGTTAAGAGATTTAAACGGGGGCTGTGTGTTGTCTGAAAACAGAGTTTGATATAATTCTGATTATACAACCATTTGCAGTAGGTGAACCCACATGCAAAGATACCATATGTAAGATAGGGATAGATTAGTGTGTAGTATAATGAGAGGAGAGCAGAGTGGGGACATAATATCTGAGTTTAGAAAGTATACAGACCCTTTTTTATACTTTTTTTTTTGTAGAAATGTGTTTTATGTGGGTGCTGAAGTTCAATCTCTTATCTATGTATAGGCCAAGGGACTTTCCCTCATTTTTACTGATAATGTTAACATAGTCTGTCTGAAGTTGAATCTGATTTGATGATTATAAATAACAAAATTGACTAAATAAAATATAGTAGGTATTTTCTATGTTTAGTGTAAGTTTGTTGGTTGACATCCATGAGTGAACTTTTTTTTTTTTAATTCATTGTTGACAATATTATTTAGTGTGTGGGGGTTGGTGTCAAAATAGATGAAGGTAGTATCGTCAGCAAATAGTATAGGTTTAAGAATGTTAGAAACGTTTGGCAAATCATTGATGTATATAAGAAATAGAAGAGGTCCAAAGATGCTGCCCAGTGGCACCCCTACAATCAATGGTAGAGTGAGGGAGACTTATGCTATTGATGGTTACATATTGGTGTCTGTAAATGAGATTGAAACGAATATAGTCCAGTGCAAGGCCTTGGATACCATAGTGAAGTTTAAGTAAAAGGTAGTTATGGTTTACCGTATCAAAGGCCTTTCTCAAGTCAATGAAGAGGCCAATTGTGAACTCGTTTTTGTCAAGGGCTGTATAGATTATATTAAGCTGACTTATAATGGTATCATTGGTACTCTTTTTGGGAAAGGAAGCCAAACTGGCAGGGACTTACTTGAACTTGAACCACCTTCCATTTTCTGTACGGATATTTCGCCTACAAGATTTCCCCTTGGTTCGTGTTTGCAACATTTCTCTTCGTGTCGTTCCATCCTTGCCTCCATAGTGTCCCACTTGTAAAGATTTGCAAGACCTGACTCCACATAGTAAAAGCTTACCCTTCCTTTTGTTATGATACGTCACCTCCTTGAAGACTTTTCCTCGGACTTACACTCCAATGCCATATTCACAGCTGGGTCTTAAGTCTGTCGACGGTGTTGGCTACTCCGTTGTCTTACCTGACCTATATGAGCTGCCCAAAATCCCTCAGGATTAAAAACCCTTGGAATTGCTTACACGCAGAAGCCATAAATTCCAAAATTCTGTTGAATTTTCAAATCGAGCTAGAACAAATAGAACTGAAATCACCAGGACAAATGGGGGGGGGGAGACCTGTAACAAGCCGCCGGCTTCCTGTCCTCGTCGAGGTCACTAGAGTATTAGTGTCCCTCGGGTAAACCTCAGGTAAAACTATCTTTGTTGTGGCCAACCGTCTATTTTTGTACGTTTGATTAAAGTGGCTATAAGTACTATCCTGATAGGAGGATAGGCTGAAATATTTATTATTTATAAATGGATCAGCCTATATAATTCTATACATATTTGTAAATCACGAAAATTAACACGTGATACATATATATCACGTGTTTATATATATATATATATATATATATATATATATATATATATATATATATATATATATATATATATATAGATAGATAGATAGATAGATAGATAGATATAATTCAGCGCCTAAGTGTGGCGATCCAGAGGGGAAATGCCTGCTGCATCCTCTGATCCTGTCCGGAAGCGGAGGGGCTTCATGAGATCCATAACCGTTACGCACTTTTCGTATCAACCAATATATATTTTATAACCTTCAAATACATAATAAAACAAAAAAAAAGACACGCAAAAGGAATTGGGGTGGTAGGCGAAAGCACACAGAAACTGTATTGGAAGGGGACCTAAACATTCCCTCTAATGCGTTATGTGTGGTTTCCTCCGAGGCTAAGGGTCCCCTTTCTTCCAGCGAGAGGTGATACTCCCTTCCCTTTATAATATATATAAATATATTATTATTATTTTGTATTTCTTAGAGTTTGTATAGCGTGGAGGGAGTGACCCCCCGACACCTCCCGCCGGGTGGGACACGAGGCAACAGGTGGGCCGAGGGTCCCGCGGCTCACAGCTCAGTAATCTCTCGACTGTGGTGGGTGGTGCACGCGTCACGGTCCTCTCCTCAGTCCCAACCTCTCCTCCTCCACTGGACGATGCTTTCCCACAGAATTTTCCTATAACTGTCGGAATTCCGAACTGAAAAGGAACAAACAAGGAGGCAAGGTACAGTAGAAGTCATCAATGTAATAAGTAGGGTTGATGTAACTTGAGATCCTTCAGGAGTGTAAAGGATTCGTGGAAAAAAATTTAAGATTTATACTAATTCAAGAGGGTCCATGGACGTGCTCTGAGCCTTTTAAACAAGGACAAAAGCACAAGGTTATTAATAACTGCAGCGGGGAGCAGTAACCTAACTCTGCTACAGAAGGCTAATGACATTTCTAACACCATCACAACATGGCCACGAGTGTATCATTTCTAACACCATCACAACATAGCCACGAGTGTATCATTTCTAACACCATCACAACATAGCCACGAGTGTATCATTTCTAGCACCATCACAACATGACCACGAGTATATCATTTCTAGCACCATCACAACATGGCCACGAGTGTATCATTTCTAGCACCATCACAACATAGCCACGAGTGTGACATTTCTAACACCATCACAACATGACCACGAGTGTAACATTTCTAACACCATCACAACATAGCCACGAGTGTATCATTTCTAACACCATCACAACATAGCCACGAGTGTATCATTTCTAGCACCATCACAACATAGCCACGAGTGTATCATTTCTAGCACCATCAAAACATTGCCACGAGTGTGACATTTCTAACACCATCACAACATGACCACGAGTGTGACATTTCTAACACCATCACAACATGACCATGAGTGTAACATTTCTAGCACCATCACAACATAGCCACGAGTGTATCATTTCTAGCACCATCACAACATAGCCACGAGTGTATCATTTCTAACACCATCACAACATGACCACGAGTGTGACATTTCTAACACCATCACAACATAGCCACGAGTGTGACATTTCTAACACCATCACAACATAGCCACGAGTGTATCATTTCTAGCACCATCACAACATAGCCACGAGTGTATCATTTCTAACATCATCACAACATGGCCACGAGTGTATCATTTCTAACACCATCACAACATAGCCACGAGTGTATCATTTCTAACACCATCACAACATGGCCACGAGTGTGACATTTCTAACACCATCACAACATGGCCACGAGTGTGACATTTCTAAAACCATCACAACATGGCCACGAGTGTATCATTTCTAACACCATCACAACATAGCCACGAGTGTATCATTTCTAACACCATCACAACATGACCATGAGTGCTATCATTTCTAACACCATCACAACATGACAATGAGTGTAACATTTCTAACACCATCACAACATGGCCACGAGTGTGACATTTCTAACACCATCACAACATAACCACGAGTGTAACATTTCTACCACCATTGTAAGTACAGATCTGATTTTCTACGCTGCTATAATTATATTGAATGTTTGTATAATGTGAGAGAATGCAGTGAGGAAGCAGCGACTTAATATACAATAGAATTATACATCAATTTAAATAGCATCAGACCACGAGGCTATGTGTTTGATTGCATAATTATTCTGCTACCGAGATCATCGTTTATGTGGCCCCATGTTTCGATCACAGCAGTGTTTGATTGCATAATTATACTGCTACTAAGATCATTCTTTTTTTTTGTGATTCAATGTTTCGTTCTCTACTGTGTTTGGTTGCATGGTTATACCGCTACCGAAATCATCCTTTATGTGGATAAATGAGGGAGTACCTAAACAACAGGAAGCAAAGAGTTACTGTGAGGGGTGAGACCTCAGACTGGCGTGTTGTCACCAGCGGAGTCCCGCAGGGTTCTGTACTCGGACCTATCCTGCTTCTGATATATGTGAATGATCTTCCAGAAGGTATAGACTCATTCCTCGCAATGTTTCCTGATGATGCTAAAATTATGTGAAGGATTAAGACAGAGGAGGATAACAAGAGGCTACAGGATGACCTGGCCAGATTGAAGAAATGGTCCAACAAATGGCTATTAGAGTTTAACTCCATGATTTGCAAAGTGATGAAGACAGACGTAGGGAGCAGTAGACCAAACACAAGATACCAGCTGGAAAGGGAAGAGAATGGAAGGGAACTATCATGAGAACCGCCAAGCCATTACGACTATATAGCACTTGGAAGGGGTCAGGTTAAGGACTTGGGATGGGACAAGGGGTTAAGGAATGGTGTCCAACCACTTGGACGGTCGAGGATTAAACGCCGACCTGAATGAAGCGAGACCGGCGCTCAGTCGTCCAGCCCAAGTGGTTGGACGTATCAGCTGGGAGAGGAAAACCCTCAAGTCAGGACGAGAGAAAAATTTGGCGGTTGATATCACACTAGGCCTGTCCCCTGAAGCCCACATCAAAAGGATAACATCCGCGGCGTATGCAAGGCTGGCGAACATAAGAACTGCCTTCAGAAACATGTGTAAGGAATCATTCAGAACCATGTATACCTCCTATGTCAGACTAATACTGCAATATGCGGCTCCATCGGGGAGTTCGCATCTACTCAAACACAAAAGAAGTTATAAAAGGTTCAGGTATGCCACCAGGCTAGTCCCCAATCTGAGATGAATGAGCTACGAGGAGAGATTACTGGAATTGAACCTCACACCACTGGAAGACAGAAGAATTAAGGGAGGCATGATCTCTACCTACAAAATTCTCAGAGGAATTGACAGGGTAGATAAAAATAAACTGTTTTAACACGGATGGTACCCGAAGAAGGGGACATAGGTGGAAGCTGAATACCCAGCTGAGCCACAGGGTCGTTAGAAAGAACGTTTTCAGTGTCAGAGTAGTTGACAGATGGAATGCACTAGGCAGTGATGTGGTGGAGGCTGACTCCATACACAGTTTCAAATGTAGATATGATAGAGCCCAGTAGGCTCAGGAATCTGTACAGCAGTTGAGTGACAATTGAGAGGCGGGACCAAAGAGCCAGAGCTCATCCCCGGCAAGCATAACTAGGTAGTACAGCAGTGTTTAGTTGCATGGTTATACTGCCACCGAGGCGGTAAGCCATTATTTGGCTCATTGTTTCGTTCACCGTTGTTATTTAGCAACAAAAAATCAGTTAAAACAGATGTAAATTATTAGAGTCCTTAAGTAAAACAAAATTCTGTTTGGTATAAGGCGGTATTGTTCTGCTTTTTTAGTCATACCTGTACTTTGGTAGCGTATGTTTATGACAGTTGATTGTGGTGCAGTGTAAGGCGCGGATTTGGCTGTTGGAATTTTAAATATTTTAAATGCTTATATGGAATTACTGTGAATTGTACCACGTGGTAAAAACTCTTTCATATGTTTACTAAAGGTTAGGTAAATACCATATATCTTATATTGAGAGCTAACTAGCTGTTGACGTAGACTTTACTCCTCCGGTAATTACTGGTAGGCAAGTATACAACACACACATCCCAGTCATAGAGGGAGACAAGGAAATACAGTGTGCTAAGCAGGCATCAGTTATAACCGCTTCGCACCCAGTCTGTTGCATAACCCGGTCTTATCCAGTGTTATATTTCCGGTTCCTGGGATAAATTACATTCTCTGAGGATGATGGCTGGCGTACGATGATAACTCCTCAAGTCAAATGATGGGCTGAAATAATTTATTTTATCACGAAAATAACAAATCTGTTTCATGATAGGGTTTAAATATTGCTAAATTTTAACCAAATTATATTCGTTAAACATAATAGGATGTTTAGGCTAGTTTTGTGAATACGTTAATGTACTAGGTTATCACCAATATTCGTTTTTTCCTGTGTAATGTGGGACATTACTTATGAACATGGTTATGTACATTGAAATCACAATAACATGACATATCTTAGAAAATCTTTCGGGTAATTACTTAATCGAACGTCTGGAGGGGGAAGGGGGGTGTGACCCAGGACGCGTCAAGTTTGATTCCACACACTTCTCCAGAAATTCCACACACTTCTCCAGAAATACCACACACTTCTCCAGAAATTCCACACACTTCTCCAGAAATTCCACGCACTTTTCCAGAGATTCTACACAGTTCGCCAGATATTCTATTCACTTCTCCAGAGATTCCGCACACAGCTCCAGAGATTCTACAATACAGCCAGATTCCACTCTGCTCCAAAGATTCCACACACACGGCTCTAAGAGATTCCACAAACTGCTCTATAAATTATTTTAAGTATGCCTGTTTACAATACATTCAATATTGCCTGCGAAATATATAAAATAATATGAAGATGCGTACTTCAATTACCTTGTTAGAAATATCCATGGTATGGGGACGTTGATACACAAGGTCCGGTCCCGGTTGCAGATGTCCATAGAACTGGCAAGTAGAGGATAGAAAGGGTAGGATAAGGATACAGGAAATCTTGAAGATGGATTGGGATATAAGGTGTAGATGAAGAAAATGCAGGGTTGTGGCTCATTCATTTTGGCTTTGTGGGTGACCCTGCTGCTGTGATATGAATTGATGCGTGGATATTAGACATATGCTGTACACGCATATATATAATGGATTTTTTTTTTGCTGGCTGCCATTGGTTACGTGCTGTAGCTGCTTCACCAGAGGGTGCTGGTGGTACTGGTGACGGTGTGTGGTTTGATTTTGCTTTCAGCTTTTCACCCAAGAGTTCACGTTTTGTACTATTGCTAAAATAAGTTATTTTGAATCATATACAGTTGCTCCTGTCCTTTGCCGTGTATTAGTAGCTAGTTGTAGTGTTGTTTCTGCAGAACTTGAGGAGTGCTAAGTACAGCTTTGAGTAGTACTGTGTTTTCATTCCTCGTTTTAGTAATGGTTGTGTGATATTTGATGAGGTTGGCCACCCTTCTCGGTCATTTAGCACACAGGCTGCTTGTTGATGAGTTAACATCATTTGTAGGGATTACTGATCGCAGAATATAGGCTGCTCTCCAGGTTGTAGGAGATAGATTGATAGATAGATGAAGATAGGTTGTCTCCAATCTGTGTGTTGGAGATGTTGAGTATCATTATCTTGATGCACAGGGCCGTGTTTAGTTGTATAAATCTGTTGTATATAATTTCCCATTGTTGGGGACAGGAAGCCTGTTTAGGTTTCTTGAGGTTCCCTACGACCAATTACTGATCATCCGTAGGATTCAACCCACAACCGTTCCCTAACTCCTAAACACCCATTTACTGCTCGGCGACCTTTAAAATGTAGACTCTGATTTACTCCACTTTGTTGAATAAGGAAGATCAAGAGTTACGTATAATAGCTTCATCGCCTCATAGCAAAGTGGGAAGGTTTTGGCAGAATTATGACGCCAGACTTAGTAGGAAAATTCTGGGTATTGCACATTTTAAAGTTATTATGAATGAACAGAAGACGAATCCTCTTAATTTAAATGCCAGTAATTTGTGGTTAGTTTTATAAGCGTAACAGAGAACGAATCCTCATAGCTATATATTATTAGAGATATTTATTAAATAGTTAATTATGTTATAAGTGGGAAATATTTCCCACATTACCAGCTATTTTTGTAAGAGGTTGTGGTCCTTCTTTGAGCTTACGAAGTAATTAATTTGTAATTTCACCGTTGATACCCACGCCGAGGTATATAGATTTCCTGCAATTCAGAATGTGTTGATTATCGACTTCAAAATAAAGGAAGCTAGGGGATATTTTTAAGGGTATAAGACCTAGTTTATTCTATGGACACGATAGGCTAAGACCACATTATTCGCACTATAGTAAATCTACATAGCAGATGACAGCTTGGATAGGTAATAATTAGGTACCTTGGATAGGTAATTATTATTAATAATTAATAATAGGTACCTGGAGCAGGGAAAAATGGAGATGAGATGATGGAGATGATGAAGAGATGTCTAGGGGGTGTAGAGCAGCTGACAGTGAATTTTTTGTATATAAAATGTAGAGAAAGTAAGTAAGAGTACGTAATGATAAATGGTGAGGGAGTGAAAGGAGGGGTAGAGGGTCGAGGCCAGCCACACCCTGGAGTCAGAAGGGTGAGCGGCCTCGCGGTGAACAGATTATTCTCACTTACCTTGGGAACCAGGTGTGAGGATCTCAGCCATCTGGTGTTCCACGGCTCCACGCTGTCTCTCTCTGCCCGTACACTGGTGTGTAGCCTCGCCCTACAGGAATACTCTTAACACGGAACGTGATGTACCGGTGTACCTTGTCCATTTGAGGAGCTTTTGAATCAGGCCCCAGCAAGGGAGTGTTGGCGGAGAATGGCAACTTCACAACCTCTGAAGCGGGTAATATTGATGTTTGGTATTTTAGTTTATCATGGCCCCTATGCCCATCGTGTGGATGGTGGCGGAAAGTTTAAAAGTTGCATAACGGGTTCCGGAACTGGACCCCCAGTGTTCATTTGTCTTAGCAATTTAATTTGTGGTGACTTAGTTATCAACAGATTTAATTTGCCTGTCATGCACCCCGCACCCACCCAGTGGGTGGTGGTGGAAAGGTCAGTCACGGGCACTACCTAGTACTCACCTAATTGTGCTTGCGGGGGTTGAGCTCTGGCTCTTTGGTCCCGCCTCTCAACTGTCAATCAACTGATGTACATATTCCTGAATCTACTGGGCTCTATCACATCTACATTTGAAACTGTGTATGGAGTCAGCCTCCACCACATCACTGCTTAATGCATTCCATCTGTTACTAGTAGTACCTACACTAGGCAAACTTGGGTTATTTGGCGGAGATTTTGGTAGTATTTTATTTTAAATTAAATATTTAGACATTTCTTAAACATTCGTGTTAGTGTTTCTCTGATTTTTTAATTTTTCACATTAGGCAGGCGATGGGTCACAATAACGTGGCTAAAGTAAGTTGACCAGACTACACACTAGAAGGTGAAGGGACGACGACGTTTCGGTCCGTCCTGGACCATTCTCAAGTCGATTGTGTCACATTAGGCTTATCACTTTCACATTAGGCTTATCGATATACCCCACACACCCCTCCCCCTAGGCCACTACTGATTTTTCCCCAGGATGTTACTAATAGCAGAGGCATCAGGTGAAAGGAAACGTGCCCAAACGTGTTTGCCCTACACGAAAATCAAATCTAAGACCTTAACGTTTTCTGTGCATCGGCCTTCAGCAGTTAGGGGGGTTGCTTGGGTTCGTGCATTTCTGGCAATGCAAAACTGTGTTTTTACTGAGTAACAGAGCGAGAGAACGGAATGGATAGATAGAAGGCTACGCTTAAGATTTGAAAATTTAAGACTATATTCGCTCCTTATGAATAATAAAACTTACAAAGCTGATTTGAGCAATCTGTTTGTGAAACATGGTGTAAGCGACTTTTCATGGTTGTGGAGCCAACGGAAGGTTTGTGTAAAGGTGAGGTATAAAACATGAACGGTACACAGAGAGGTGGCTATGTGTTAACTTGGCAACACTGCGAGCTTCGTAAAGGAGTTTTTTTTATTATTATTTTCTACCACAGACGTGGCCACACAATTACAATGCTAACTAGCATATATACATTTTCTTCTGTCCTCCATGGACAGGGTGAGAGATTTGTCAAACATACAGTTCAGAGATTTATTGAACAACCTTAGAAGGTGATCGTAGTGCTTTTAAAATGTTAGGCTCAGCTACATACGTAAATACATAGATACATAGATTTATGAATGCATTAATGTGATTTTATAATAGAGTAAAGGAGTGGTGGGAGGGTGAGCACATGTTGTGTTTTTGTTTACATAGTTTAAGTGGCAAGATCGAACTTAGGCTGCTGGGCTCCACTTAAGTCGGTCATCTAATGGCATTCCCAGTAATAATGTTTGCCATATCTACTTATGAAATATAATCTTATAATACATGTCACCGGCTCACTGTCACGGTTCTGTTGTTGGATAAGATGAAATAATGTGCATGCCGTCAATATGAGAGTGGGCTGTTATTGAAAATATTAAGAACTGAGTTGACCAGACCACACACTAGAAGGTGAAGGGACGACGACGTTTCGGTCCGTCATAGACCATTCTCAAGTCGATCATTCTCATTCTCAGTCGACTTGAGAATGGTCCAGGACGGACCGAAACGTCGTCGTCCCTTCACCTTCTAGTGTGTGGTCTGGTCAACTTACTTTAGCCACGTTATTGTGACTCATCGCCTGTATTAAGAACTGAGTAGGGCGATGGCCTACTTAGTTCTCGCAGTCTATAATAAATTATATAATTTATAGCAGCGCGGTCGTAATAGTCAGTGGACCAGTGTGGTCGTAATAGTCAGTGGACCAGCGTGGTCGTATTAATCAGTAAACTAGCGTGGTCGTATTAATCAGTAAACTAGCGTGGTCGTATTAGTCAGTAGAGCAGCGGGGTCGTAATAGTCATTGATCAGAGTGGTCTTGATGGTCACATTTAAGATACTGACTCCATCTTCACGGGCACTCAAGTGATTTATTCCGCCATAATAACATGGTATTTCTTTGTATACTTGTATTTCTTTGTTTTGCCCGTCGTGTTTCCTCTAAACTATCGCTCTGAACATTGGCGGATGTTATGTGGAATGTTTTGCCTCAGTGACTCATAAGACTGATGTCTCGAGTGTCACGTGTTCTATTGTTCTCTTTCCCCCTCCCCTCCCCCCCCCCCTTCCCCTAGGCTTCCCGTCTCCTGTTTTCTAGTGTGAGACACTGACAACACTAAGGTGTCCTGAGGGACGCTGACGCTGGCAGCACCAAGGTGTCCTGAAGGATGCTGATGCATTACTCGCAACATCAGGGTAACCATACCAACTACGGCCCTCAAAAACACAAGACGATCTTCTATGACTACCGAAGAAGGAGTTATAAAAACTCGATCGTTCTACCAAGAGGTGTTCGACACAAACACCCCTTCCTTTTATTTTAGAGGTTAATGAACTCTATTAGGAAATATTAGGCTAGGTTCAGCCAGGGAGCGGCCGAGAAGCAGTGAGTGAGCTAGGCTACCCCATGCACAGGATACACCCTCCCCCCCCCTCAACCCCTTCCGCTCTCCGCTCCTTCCTTGAATATACAACTTCCCGAGCCTGTTATGAAATCACGAAAACAATATTTTCCTGTTAAACACCACACGTTGGCGCGCGCACACGCAACACACACACTCGCTAATTTGATATAAAGCGATGATATAAAATCCACTACGGGCTCACCATAGCCCGTTATACTTGGAACTTGTTCCGAGTAGCTGAATCTATAACAACAACAACGGCATGGCAATACACTTAAACAATTCCAGTACACACACGCAACTGTTAGTTGCTCATCAGGTGATTGATTGATTGATAAAGATTAAACCACCCAAAAGGTGAGACGGGCACGAATAGCCCGTAAGTGGTGGCCCTTTTGAGCCATTACCAGTATCAAGAGCTGATACTGGAGATCTGTGGAGGTGCGACTGCACCCTGCGTGACGGGAGATGTCTCCCGTGGCTCATCAGGTAACATCATTAGTCATCTAACCCTTTCCACCACCGCCCTCGGGATAGGTTATGGGGTGCGTAATAAATGATTACACTAACTGCTAATGATGTATTTTATTGTCTCAATAAACGTACTTGAACTTGAATTACCATGTAAATTATTTATCAGCGGACTTCGTGCCAAGAAGTATAGTACTGATGTTGTAGTGATATTTCCACTGGTAATGTCGTCGTTACTCTCATTTTATAAATGTGTGGGGTTGGATTAATTATTTATGTACCAGTGATATCATCATTACACAATTAATATAGTAATGATTCATGTGAAGATCTAACAACAAACTCGTCAGGTAAAGAAGCAAATATCGTATAATTAGCTCAAACTTTTCCGTTGCTCAGGGAGGTTATGGTAATGTTTGGAGATACAATAAGATCACAGCCAGAAATTGCATTGCTCATTATTATGCAAGTGATGGTAAACTACTTGACACTACTTCCGGAATGTGAGAGCCACCCTGTCACGACTGTGTATGATTAAGTATAATATATATTATATATATATATATATATATATATATATATATATATATATAATATATATATATATATATATATATATATATATATATATATATATATATATATATATATTTGTCGTAGGACCTCTTCACTTTTAGTTAAATTGTTCATACAAGGTTAGGTAGGCCTTTTCAACCCTACACCCCAAAAACTGACAGTTTAGGGCTGATGTATCAACTCTTGGCTCATTTATCAGGAAAATATAATATATAATAAAATATGATTACGTCATCAAAGCATCAGTAGCTGCCTATATGATAGAACAGCAGCTGTTAAAACAGGTGCACAAGGAACATGATAAGGTGAACACCTGTACAACAGAGCAGTGAAGGTTAGAGAGGCAGACAAGTACTAGCAGGGGAAGTCTTTTCCTACATGCAGACAGGGCGAGCACAGTTTTGTAGTTGAACGAACCTACTACATACGTAATAGGTTCGTTCGTAACTGAGAAAACTGGGAAAGTTTGTTCTCATTTGTAGTTTAGGATTGTTCACAGACTACACGGTACCCGTATGATCGACGCTCCTCTCAACCAGCTCAACCCAGTCCTGCGGGGGAGACCCGCGCCACACAGGAAACATGGAACTGACTTCTCGTTACCTGTTCATCGGTACAAGGAAGATATGTGTGGACGAAGGCCAAGGTCTATCAAGCTTTTACGCAACTACTTAAGAAACCTGTTCAACTTTTCTTAATCATGGCGGCTTTGTTTACATTTATTGTAAATGTAAACAAAGCTGGAAATACAGTATACAAGCTGGAAAACTTCACGACGTAAGGCTTTTATTGTTTGTAAACAACCTCGTAGCGTTTCGGAACGCATGAAGTGTTTAATTAAGGAAAGATATACAGGTTTCGTAAGTAATTGCGAAAACGCTTGATAAATCCTGGCCCTTTCTCGATTAATCTAAAACCATGTTTATAGATCATGATATTATATATTTTTGGAATCTACCCTAGAACGATTTATGTAATTTTGGAGTAAATATCCAAAGGGAAAGTTGTGTTCTAGTGAGCATATTTCAAAACATTATCTAACCACTTCACCAAACCTAACCTAAAAAAATGACTGACCTAATTTAATCTAACTTAGCAAAATATATAACTTAAACCAAAACTGGGTCTATGTACTATTAACTCCCATTTTTTTATGAACAAATCTATCGCATTAATTCTTTGCGCAGTATCCAACCCCCTCCATAAGCTTTATAAAATATAAGGAGATGAGAACACTACCGGAGGCCTACTGGCCCTTGACAGGCAGGATCACTAGGTATATACTGGCTCATACCAGGCATGAACATGGCACCAGGCCTATTGGCCGTCTATAGCTTGTTGCCAATTGCCATAACTTATTTATTTATTATTCTAGATAGTCATATCTGCTTAATAATCTTTTTCCGCATTTTGTTTTTTTTATCTAATTAGGAATTTTTCTTCAACGGCGCTGCCACAATATGGTGAAACTTCCAGTGTCTTTAGTCGAGTCCCTGAAATGGGCTCTTGAGTTTTATGTAATATTCTGGAAGTTAAACAGCTGTTTACGTCATAAATATTGCGTATTTAATCATTATTTCGGACGAGTAAAAAACTTAAATTGTGTATTCATCTATATTTAAGGTCATTATTGTTTGATTTAATTGGCCTATCATATCCTGGGAGACGTGCCTTAGCACCCTGGGAGACAGGTGCCTTACCACCCTGGGAGACAGGTGTCTTACCACCCTGGGAGACAGGTGCCTTACCACCCTGGGAGACAGGTGCTTCACCACCCTGGGAGACAGGCACGTCACCATCTTGGCACACAAGGGAACGTGGGAGTGTTGACCGTCACCCTGGGAGACAGGCACCTCACCACTCTGGCACACCCATGCACTACTTAAAGCATGACGACGCTTGCCATGCTGCGCCCAGCATGGCAACCGCCACCTGGCTGGAATATAAACTACCAAAATGTCAGAGAGACGTATGGCTGCGTGCTTCCCGGGCTTTCCTGAGTGATTGCCACATGTGCTGCCGCGCTCGTCTCATGCTGGGCACGTGACCTCGCAGCATTGTTCCAAATTATACAGCCTATTTGAGACAAATCCTAGAGTACGCAGCACCAGCATGGAATCCGCACCTCGCGGAGCACAAAAATTTAAAAACAAACACATGGCATGCAAGAAAATGGCTTTCAGAACTGAATAACAAGAGTTACGGGGAGAGGCTAGAGGCGATAAATATGCCAAAGCTAGAAGATAGAAGAAAAGAAGGTGATATGATCACCACTTAGAAAATAATAACAGGAATCGACCAAATTGACAAAGAGGAATTCCTAAAACCAGCAACTTCACAAACAAGAGGTCACAGATTAAAGCCAATGAAACAAAGGGGCCGAAAAATATTAGAAAGTTTTCTTTTGCAAACAGAGTGGTAGAGCTTGGAACAAGCTAAGTGAGAGAGTGGTGGAGGCCAAAACCGTCAGTAGTTTCAAAGCGTTATATGACAAAGAGTACTGGGAAGACGGGACACCAGGAGCGTAGCTCTCATCCTGTAACTACACTTAGGTAATTACACAAACACACACGTGGCTGAGTGGACAGCGCTCTAGGGTCGTAGTCCTAAGGACCCGGGTTCGATTCCCGGCCTGGACAGAAACAAATGGGCATTGTTTCTTTCACCCTGATCACCCTATTCAGGGTTACCTAATAGACCTATTCACCTAACAGTAAATATTTACCTGAGAGTTAGACAGCTGCTACGGGCTGCTTACTGGGATGTGTGTGTGTGTCAAGAGATAAATATATGTAGCAGACATAATAGAGAAAAATAGATTGGTTAGAAAGGCCGGGTCCAAGAGCTGATAGCTCAATTCTGCAGGTACAAATAATAAATATACACACATACACTCTTCGACAAAGGAGCAATCTGAGACCCATTGCTGAGTATACAGTCGAAACATAGAACCCCCCCCCCACATGAAAAAAACACTAGAAAAGTTAGAAGAGGTCCAAAGATATACGATAAGGCTGGTTCCTGAGCTGAGGGACTTAAACTATGAGGAAAGGCTGAGGGTTCAGGATCTTACCACAATGGAGGAGAGAGGGAATATAGCGATATACTAGATTTGAAGAGGCACTGACAAAGTAAACAAAAATCATTGTTAAAAACCAGAAATAGCAGAACGAGGCAGTATATATGTAAACTAAAGACATAAATGACTAAGAGAAATAAATGAATTGAAATACGTTAGGTGAACGATGCAAACTACACACACACTACTTTATATGTCAGTATGACAAAACCGTAGAAACTGAATCATTGCATTAAGAATGTTTGGAAGGCAGGGCTAGGAGCCGACGCTTGACCCTGCAAGTACATCTAGGTGAGTACACGCCTATTATGTTTACATGCATATGGATTTAATATCTGTTATTCATGTAAGAGGCTTCAGGGCAATACAAATTGGCAAGTGTTTAACTGTCCATGCTTCTCGCCATTCATGAATACTCCATTAACAGGCGACGAGTCACAATAACGTGGCTAAAGTATGTTGACCAGACCACACACTAGAAGGTGAAGGGACGACGACGTTTCGGTCCGTCCTGGACCATTCTCAAGTCGATTGTGACTTTGAAACACAATCGACTTGAGAATGATCCAGGACGGACCGAAACGTCGTCCCTTCACCTTCTAGTGTGTGGTCTGGTCAAAATACTCCATTAATTTATGCATACGACTTACACACAGATGTACGTATGGGCATTTTCTTGTGAATAGTCACGTGGATAATATATATATATATATATATATATATATATATATATATATATATATATATATATATATATATATATATATATATATGTCGTACCTAGTAGCCAGAACGCACTTCTCAGCCTACTATGCAAGGCCCGATTTGCCTAATAAGCCAAGTTTTCATGAATTAATGTTTTTTCGACTACCTAACCTACCTAACCTAACCTAACCTAACCTTTTCGGCTACCTAACCTAACCTAACCTATAAAGATAGGTTAGGTTAGGTTAGGTATGGTTGGTTAGGTTTGGTCATATATCTACGTTAATTTTAACTCCAATAAAAAAAATTGACCTCATACATAATAAAATTAATAGCTTTATCATTTCATAAGAAAAAAATTAAAGAAAATATATTAATTCAGGAAAACTTGGCTTATTAGGCAAATCGGGCCTTGCATAGTAGGCTGAGAAGTGCGTTCTGGCTACTAGGTACGATATATATATATATATATATATATATATATATATATATATATATATATATATATATATATATATATATATATATATATATATATATATATATGGGTCCCTACAAGTCCCATGCACCAGAGGTGGTACCCCCCTTACGACCTCTGGTGGTAAGGGGGGTACCATATATATATATATATATATATATATATATATATATATATATATATATATATATATATATATATATATGTCGTACCTAGTAGCCAGAACGCACTTCTCGGCCTACTATTCAATGCCCGATTTGCCTAATAAGCCAAGTTTTCCTGAAATAATATATTTTCTCTAATTTTTTTCTTATGAAATGATAAACCTACCCATTTCATTATGTATGAGGTCAATTTTTTTTATCAGAGTTAAAATTAACGTAGATATATGACCGAACCTAACCAACCCTACCTAACCTAACCTAACCTATCTTTATAGGCTAGGTTAGGTTAGGTAGCCGAAAAAGTTAGGTTAGGTTAGGTTAGGTAGGTTAGGTTGCCGAAAAATAATTAATTCATGAAAACTTGGCTTATTAGGCAAATCGAGCCTTGAATAGTAGGCTGAGAAGTGCGTTCTGGCTACTAGGTACGACATATATATATATATATATATATATATATATATATATATATATATATATATATATATATATATATATATATATATATATATATATAATATATATATATAATATATATATATATATATATATATATATAATATATATATATATAATATATATATAATATATATATATATATATATATATATATATATATATATATATATATATATATATATATATATATATATATCAAACAGTATTTGACAGTTAACGATAAATTTTCATTTTGGAGGAGGTTAGGCAAAGTGAGTGCGAGAGGTAGACCTAGAAAGTGTAAACTGCTCACCACAAGGTTGAGAAAGTGTGAGTGTGTGGTGGTGGAGGTGTCCTTGGCACGCTACACACTGCTCCGTCAGCAAACACATTTGTAAACTTTATGTTTGTAGTTAGAGAAGGTGTTTACACTGTTGTTTTCTATTAATGTCCAGCACTAGATTCTCACATAAAATAAATGAATGCACATTTCGTATATAGTGAATTAATACAATTTTCAAAACAGCTGGTATGTAAATTGACTGTAAACCCAGTGCATACGGGATAACATCCGTCGTCAGGTTTCTAGTGCAGTTTATGTAACTGTAACTTGCCTTATTCTTAACCTCATGTGTGTGTGGACAGTTAGAACCCAAGCGATTAAATCTCCCTAAGACAGACTACTCAATGACGTCATATTCAGGTGCAAGTGAGATCCGTATCCTACCTAAAAAAAAATCTGGTATTGTATACTGTCACGTTTGTTTCAGAGTGGCCGGCCGGGGTGCTAGGCTGCGTCGTGTAAATTCAGCGGGCTGCTGGCGACAAACAAAAATTCGGAGAAATTCTGAATTGTTTGTTTCAAAATTGATTTGTTCGATTTCTCGTTTATTTTGATTTGATATTTTTTTTTGCGCCTGTTTGAAATCCAGTTCTTGTTGTTTTAGATTCAGCTACTCAGAACATTAGGTTCCAGGTTGCACGGGCTATGGTAAGCCCCTAGTGACTTACCTGGCACAGGAGCGGGGATGTAACTTAATCTAGTTCTTTAGGGGGCCCCTCCCGGTGAACTGGTCAGAAGATGGGTCAAGCCCTGTTGTCCACCCTTTTTTACCTGCAAGAGGATGATGGGTCAGACCCATGACCTACCTTACGTATCGATCATGGGTCAGGTCCACTCAGTCTGGACACAAGGAACCAATCATCTCCTGGCATCATCATGTACAAATGAATAAGAAAATAAGAATTAGAGATGTCCTCAGCAAGTCTGAATGTCTGTATTAAATGAGTCCCGTTTAATTCCACCTATCCCCTCCAACCACTTGGATTGGACGGTAGAGCGACGGTCTCGCTTCGTACAGGTCGGCGTTCAATCCGCCGTCCAAGTGGTTGGGCACCGTTCCTCCCCCCCCCCGTCCCATCCCAAATCCTTATCCTGACCCCTTCCCAGTGCTATATAGTCGTAATGGCTTGGCTCTTTCTCCTGATAATTACCTTACCACCTCCCCCCCCCTCTCACTCTGGACAGGAAAATACCTGTCCAGTCTAATTTTAAAACCTGTTAAACTGGTTCTTTCAATAATATTATTTGGCAGCCGAAAATACACAACCCTATTTCCTAATCAGAACTTCCTTATAACCCCTCCCAATACAAAATATTTCCCGTTTGTACTCATTTTTTGCGGGTTCTGACCTGTTGTAACAGTTTCTGAACCCTGTTTACATTATCTTTTTTATTTTTTGTCCTTAACCCACTTGAGAGCGTCAATGATATCCTTCCTTGTCCTGCGTCTTGAGCACAGATTGACACTTCATCCTGTATTCCTAGGAAAAATTAGATCAGGTATCAATTTCGCCTTCTGCATTTAGTAGCATCTTGCTTCAGCTCAGAGCTGGATTCTTCAGCGGGCCAATATGCCCCTAAAGAGTACAGGCATATAGTTTTTTAAATTATTATTTACACCATGATTAATTTTATTTTAGGCCCTTACGCTGTTCTACTGATCTTTTTAACGTATACACGTTCGAAATGGTAATCTTCTTCCTCTGCCGTAAAACCGTGTTTATATATCCTCTTAAGCAAGGATTATTGACCCCTATATTGACCATTCGTAGGTGTTCCTAAATTTGAAATATATATATTTTTGTTCGTGAATGAAATTGATATGTGACTGAGAGGCGCGGAAAATTTCCATGTATGAAAGAAAAGATTGGTAAGGAGATGCCTAAGCCAAGATTACATTTTATCATTTGTTTTAACTCGGTATAGAGGTTACAGTATCAACCTTGGAGTGTATGTTCCCCGTGTTTTTATGTTAGTTGTTCTGGCAGTTATATTAAAGGTTGTAACAGTGGCAGACACTGCTGGAGATAACATTCCGGGAGCCTCATTCCGGCTGCTCGATTCCCACCTGTAGTTTGTGAATGTCCTTTTACTCTATCTAACATGATTTACCGGGTATATTAAGCTGTTACCACTAGACTATGTTTGATACAGTTTTATTAGCTTACTACTCTTTAGAAGATGAATTGTTTATTGTCGTCAGTCCTGAATTATGGCTTGGTCTTAGAAGGATGAAATATCATGCAAGGCAGGAACACTGCAGTAGACCTGCAGACTCATGCAAAGATGGTCCTGTTATAAACAGGAGGAAGGTCCTATTTACAAACAGGACCTGCAGTAAATATAACCGTACATGTGTATTGAGGCATTAACTTATGTAAAATGATGAATTTTGGTTGCCAACTGTCCCAACATTGTTTAAACGTAGCTAAACTTAAAATTGAATTCTAGTATCGAGAAGACTCAAACTTCCAAATGTCTTACTCTCGTCGACCAGTTTCCTGCATTCATTGACGATGCAACATGTACATTAATGTACTTACGAAACCTAGTTCACATTTATTAAGAGACTGGGTTGAGGGAATGTGTGTGTGTGGTTCCAACAAGAACTCACCAGTTACGTCTGTCTTGAACATTTGCAATTTAATACGAATCCTAGTGAGCTGTTTGTTAACCACTGAGAACCAGCATTAGTCTACAGCCAGGGCAAAAGTGGGCCACGATTTCCAGTGGAGACCAGTTGTGGGTGCCGTGTTCTAGCGTCGGCCAGACTTGTCAGCCCCAACTTGCCGAGATGCCCTTGTCCAAGGCCGCCAAGCATCCTAGGCTACACAATAGTACTTAATTCATATTTCATCATAGGCAGCAGTATCTTCCAACGGCACGCATAATTCTTTCCCGAGATAAATTCTTACCATGTACCTTCCTAGGAGCGGCGTAGCGTTGCTTCATACTGGATAAGCTTTTTTCTTTTTTTATAAGTTTTGCCCCGAGGATCGAGTTTATTGGGCAGCGTCACTCTTCCTGTGAGTGGACTTACTACCAGAGCAGCATGCACAACACTCTCCAATGGGAAGAAAACCCGCTGAGTTGTTCATCCTGTCATTTGTACCCAGACACAGCTGGAACTTGCTTAACTCAAGTGAACAGCTTATCAAACAAGAAGATTAACATTTGTCAGCCCTTAAAAACTTACTTTATCTTGCGGGTGCAAAATTGGGAAATCTTTTGAGAACAGCATTTATAGTTCACAGATAGTATTTTCCTAACTCAAACAATGTGAGGTTTACTATGGTACACACATTTCTAATGTCTCTTAGACGTTCACATTCTCTCAGGTAGTGGTAAAGGCTTCATACTGGATATTAAGAATGTCTGGGGGTGGGAGCTGCCGGTTATGGCCTGATGATCTACGCTGGGGTGTGTGATCCGAGGGGTTTAACTAAGTAGAAAGACCACTTTGGGTTCTGGCCAGTAAGTAGACAATCCTTAAGGGGTCCTACGCCTCACTCAAAATACCAGAAATATATTGCAAATGGCTATTTGAATGCATACAACAATGATTTTACCGCACAGCTTTCTCCTTCTCCCTACGGCAGGAACTTCCAGGAAACATTGATTACTTCTTGTAATACCTATAAATTATTACATATTCCTTCATTTTGATTATATATTATTTTAATTGAATCCACAGCACAATAGAAGTGAGCTGCCACAGTGCACTTGGGGCAGTGTGGTCACGTGTCGGGGGTGGGGGTGGTGCAAGGTGATAATCCCAGCCTGGCGGGCAAGGCGGAGTATTTCCTGGTAGTCAACCTCATTGAAGGGCTCTCCCAGACCCCGCCTGTTCCTGAGGCTTCTCCAACACCTCACATGTAGCTTGCAGCACCTGCAAGCTCCTCCTGACTACTGGTGATCAGTTGGCGTGTTGCTGTTGGCCAAGCAGGAGACTAGGGTAGTGCGCATCAGGTTTAAACGTTGTAACAATTTTTTCTTCGCTACCGCATGTGTCGTGACGGCACGGATACAAATCACATCGTAAACAAGACGGTTCGCCATCTGTTTTTAAAACGTATCTTACGTTACCTAATCTAACCCAAACCAACCCACCGCATCCGGCACAGCCTATCCTAAGCTAATTCAGCCTAACCAAACAATACCTGCAGTTCTAACACAGAAAATGAGGTTTATCGAATCGGCTTGTGTACGATTTGACTATACGCCGCATTTATTGCAGTCACGACTTGAATATTATTACCTCAGGGTATTTATATTCCAGTGAAAGCGCTTCAGATATTTTTGCTCCCGTGTTTAAGTGTTAAGTGAATGGCCTGCGTTATTGTGGTTTTGTTATATTAATGGATAACACGCCCCGCATATAATGGATATTATATGTGGGGCGGTCCTCCAGGGCTGTACTCGCCTAGGTATGCTTGGTGGGCTAAGCTTCAGCTCTTTGGTCGCGCCTCTCAGCTCTGAACCAACTATTCTATAGGTTTCAAAGCCTATTGTGCGCTGTCACACCTATATCTGAAGCTATTTATGGAGTTCACTTCCACAACTTCACTTCTTAACGCATTAAATGTTTTCACTATTCTGAAAATATTATTTATAATGTCTCTGTGGTTCATTCAGGTACTTAATTGTTCGTGTGACCCTTTCTGAATAGTCTGTCTTTGTCTGCCCTGTATATTTCCCTATTTTGTGCGACCATGTGTAGTCTCCTTTCTTCCAGTGACGCGAAGTTTAATTCCTTTAGTTAGTTCTTGTAACTCATACGTCTCAACTCTGGAACTAGTCTGGTGGCATATCTTGGTACTTTTTCCAGTTTTTTTTTCTTTGTTAAGCGAGATATGGATGGCACACAGGCGCCGCATATTTCACATTTTAAATGATAAGTGGTATACAAGATCGTGAAGGACTCCTTATTTACATTTCTCAAGGTTATTCTTATGTTGGCCAACCTTGTATACTTATCTGATGATATATCCTTTTAATGTGGGCCTCGAGAGAGAAAGATTTTGTGTAATTCCCTGGTCTTTTCCCTATGTCCTGCTGCAGCACGTGGTTCCTGCTGCAGCACGTGGTTCCTGCTGCAGCACGTGGTTCCTGCTGCAGCACGTGGTTCCTGCTGCAGCACGTGGTTCCTGCTGCAGCACGTGGTTCCTGCTGCACCACGTGGTTCCTGCTGCAGCACGTGGTTCCTGCTGCACCACGTGGTTCCTGCTGCAGCACGTGGTTCCTGCTGCAGCACGTGGTTCCTGCTGCACCACGTGGTTCCTGCTGCACCACGTGGTTCCTGCTGCAGCACGTGGTTCCTGCTGCAGCACGTGGTTCCTGCTGCACCACGTGGTTCCTGCTGCAGCACGTGGTTCCTGCTGCACCACGTGGTTCTCTCTCATTTGTTACCAGATGTCCGGCCTCCTGTTCCCAGCACCCAGCTAGGTTACTTAATAAGTTAAATTCTAGAAGCTACTTGTTGGACTATACTTGATTTCAATTTGAGGAGGTCATCTTGTGGTTTGTTACATTATTACATGGTATTTATTTTATCCTCGTAATTTTTTCATCTTCAGCAAACATTGAAAGGAAAAAGTTTATTCCCTCTTTGAGATCATTCACGTAAGTATTGTGCAAGATTTTACGGGTAGAACCCAGCTGGTAACATCTCGCAATTCTAAAATCTCTCCTCTTACTATGACTGTTTTCTGTTGCTTAGGTGCTCCATTACTGCTGGAATACCTACCAATCACTTCTGTTTATTTCTCCAACTGGTGTAATAATCTCCAGTAAGGACTGTGTTGATAGTTTTCGCTGCTCGTCCAAGCCTTGGGGTGAGGTGGGTGTCTGCCAGACTCCTCCATGCCACAAGCGTGCAAGGAACCGTCATAAATGTTGACGAGTTGTATATGAGAGTGAAGCAGCAACGGGCTGTGCAATATGATGAGTGTTGTGCAAGACGCGGGGGGGGGGGGGGGGGGGCACGCTGATGTCACCGGAGGGGGTGGGGGGGGGGCGAGCCAGCACTGCAGCACGACCAAGAATTATCTCCAGCCTGAAGGAGTGGTTAGGAGGGCGGATCTTTCCGGGATCTCCTTCATCTAATCAGCTATCATGTTTACACTGGTTTTTGCGAGCACGGTACTCCTTGCTGGTCCATAAATGGTGTGTGCGTGAGTACTCACCTGGTTGTGCTTGCGGGGGTTGAGCTCTTTGGTCCCGCCTCTCAACTGTCAATAAACTGGTGTACACATTCATGAGCCTATTGGGCTCTGTCTTATCTACATTTGAAACTGTGTATGGAGTTTGCCTCCACTATATCACTGCCTAATGCATTCCATTTGTTAACTATGATACTGATACTGTGTGTGTGTACTTACCTAGTTAAGTGTAATTACAAGATGAGAGCTGCATCTGTTCAGGATTAAAGTATACCTGTTGATTGGTTGGTGACTTTAATAACTCTCCTAAGGCTGATGGGCCTTAATAAGCCCAGCAACAATCCAATCTTCCTGTCAAATTAATTAAATAATTATATACAATCAAGTACAATGCGTTACGTTATTACAGGCTTTCGTAATTCTATGGTACATTCTCTCGAAGCCAGTGACGTGTAAAGCGTTCAAGCCGAGTTTTAAAGCTCTCAATGTTCTCGCGACGTTTTGAATTATAAATACTGAGAGTTCACTTTAGTACTGAACTATGTTTAAGGAAAAATAATACTTGTTGGTTTGTCAGTAAGGTATTGTGGTGGCCTTAATAACCCTCCAGTGGTTGATAGGCCTTCCCGTGTTCTATTAGGGACGTATTATCAGAAGCTCCCATATCTTTAACCGGCCGTCTACTACACTTTCACATTAAACCATTTATCCGGTGACTGGACAGATAATACGAATTTTATGACTTACCAATTAACCGGTCTCATATAGAGCAGCTGCCCGTACACACTCAACACGCCTATACTAAGTATCGCCAACCAGCCCGTCCTCCAAACAAAGACCCAAAAGTGATTCCATGTACCCACCAAACCCCAGCTGTTTATGAATGAAAAACGGTTTACGCACGACTCACAACTGATTTCGTTCGAACACTTCCGGAACAAGTGCTTCGATGACAAATTTTGTTCGAACCACAACGCTATAAATGCTTCACCCACGTACTATAAATACAAATAATCGTTAACAGAAACTAAACACCTAACCTAACCTATGCCTATATATGCACAATATGCTAATATATTATAATATTAATTTATATTTGAGAAAATTCCCATTTTTTAATAAACAGCGTGTAAAAATTTATGAATGCGTCTGTGGGGTCGACCGCTAGATGTAATGGACCTGAGTCGACGACGGGTTGCACCAACACTGAAGGGTGCTGAACCCTCAGGATGGTCGCTTACCCCTGCACATTATCGACTGCGTACTCCTGTGTAGTACATTGTACTTTGACGTATAATTCCCCTAAGGCCAAAAACTAATGTATTAATAATGGCCAAATTGACGGGATGTTCCCTTTTTCTGTTGGTGGGTCCTCGGATAGGTTAGTTTCGGATAATATAGTACAGCAGGTTACTGACGTTAATGGGAACGCTTGAGAGAACGGGCTGCGGTCATCTCAGCGATGACTAACATGGAATGATTTAACAAACGGGAACATTAATTCACGGGGTTAATCATTCGAGTTTTAGGCACTTTTCTTCACATAATTCATTCTCGTCACAAGCATAGGCTACTCCTATCTCACGTCGATCAAAATTATTATGATTTAACGTAATAACTCAACCATCTTTCGCAGACACGGTGAGCTGAAGACTCCAGCTCCTGGTCCAGGTTCCAGTACCAAGTGTTCCATTTATCATGTACATGCTTTGCTCCTCTCGGATATTTGTAAAGATCTTTGCACGCTCTTGTGTCGTTGTAAGTTGTATGGATTGATGCGGGGGGTCGATTCCCCCTTCAGAGCAGGAGAGATTGCTGAAATAGAGGGAATACAGAGAACATATACGGCACGCATAGACGAGATAAAACACCTAAATTATTGGGATCGTCTCAAAGCTCTCCAAATGTACTCTCTAGAAAGGAGACGAGAGAGATACCAAATAATATACACCTGGAAAATACTGGAGGGTCAGGTCCCAAATCTACACAGTAAAATAATAACGTACTGGAGTGAACGATATGGAAGAAAATGCAAGATTGAACCTGTGAAGAGCAGAGGTGTCATAGGCACAATCAGAGAGCACTGTATAAACATCAGGGGTCCGCGGTTGTTCAACGTCCTCCCAGCGAGCATAAGAAATATTGCCGGAACAACCGTGGACATCTTCAAGAGAAAACTGGACGGTTTTCTAAGAGAAGTTCCGGATCAGCCGGGCTGTGGTGGGTACGTGGCCCTGCGGGCCGCTCCAAGCAACAGCCTGGTGGACCAAACTCTCACAAGTCGAGCCTGGCCTCGGGCCGGGCTTGGGGAGTAGAAGAACTCCCAGAACCCCATCAACCAGGTATCCAGGTATCAACCAGGGACAGGACTCATTAGGTGTTCATTTACGAAACCTGTACATCTTTCTTTAGTCATGACGGCTTTGTTTACATTTATTAAGCAGTTAATGAGCTCCGAAGTGCTACGAGGTTGTCAATAATAATAGCTTGGGTTGTGAACTTTTGGAGCTCCCAACTTATTAATTTATTGAGACTAAGCCTCCACTGGATCTCCAGTGGTCCTCCAATGGTCGAGGAAAAATCTACAAATAGCAGGTCACAGTAACGGGGCTTAAAGTTAGACATCCAGCCCACACATCTGAAAATAAGGGTGACGACGTTTCGGTCCATTCTGGATCGAAAAGAGCCGAAACGTCGTTACTTACCTTATTTTCAGATGTGTGGGATGGGTGTGTAAAGATGCACAGGTTTCTTAAATGAACACATGAATGTTTGATGAATCCCGGCCGGTATCATCGCCTCAGAGGACGGTGGGAGTGTCTCTCCACCACCACTCCTTCCCCCTCGAGTTGGCAGACCTCGTTCATCCTGTGGGATAACAATTCAATTTCTTTCTTTATTATGCACCCCATACCCATCCCGTGGGCGGTGGTGTAAAGGATTACAGAGGCACATAATCGGTTCAGGAACTGAACCCTCTAGTTCGTTTAGCTAAGCAAATAACAATCTTTTGACGCTAGTTACAAAATTATTAATGTTATATATACATATACACGTGCAAACAAGCCTAAATGGTCCCTTAGATACATTTTTCAGATACATATACACATACATATTTAATCACCCACACAAATACACACATCAATAATCTTTTGTGTCACAAGTGATTCAACAAGAGGCTCACAACAGTCAATATACAAGGCTCTTCACGTCTATGATGAGTCGCACAGTTGGGATGACGAGACGTGGCTAGCGTCATCACTAGTTCTGGTTAGTGGCGGCCGGTCTTCCTCTTTATTTAATTAGTAGGAGCGGAACTCCTGCTCCCCTCTCATGTCTTTGAGAAAATATAATTGATCTTTTTTTTTAAGTGAATTAGTGGCGACAGCCCTCGTGACACCCAGTGTCTTGATTATTAGGCAGCTGGTTATGCAACATCACCAAGATCTGTTCAAGAAAACTAGGATCCTTTGCAAGGAGATACGGAAATTATGGCGAAAATGAATGGATGGGGTCGAGTTGACGTGGCGCGATGCTGTCACATAGGGTGCCGGTCGGCCGAGGGGACAGCACACTGGACTTGTGATCCTGCGGTCCCAGGTTCGATCCTGGGCGCGAGAAATAAGGGGCAGAGTTTCTTTCACCCTATGCCCCTGTTACCTAGCAGTAAAATAGGTACCTGGGTGTTAGTCAGCTGTCACGGGCTGCTTCCTGGGAGTGGAGACCTGGTCGAGGACCGGGCCGCGGGGACACTAAAGCCCCGAAATCATCTCAAGATAACCTCAAGATAGGGTGCCACTCACCTACACGTAGGAGAGCAGTACCCACCCTTAAAGAGGCAGGGCGCCAACTACCCTAACAGAGGAGGGCAGCACTCACTCTTAAAGACACAGGCGGCACCCACCCTCACTGTGTGGATGTGTGTTTCTGTGCGTGATTTTGCATTAACTGGAAGCTTTATATCCTGCTCTAGCTGCATGCTAGGAATTAACATAGGCTTGGGCAAGTTTGTTTGTTTGGGTAACTGAGTCATGATTCAAATACTTGAATCGCTAATTAAATATTCTCGATACCAGTATTCTGGCTTGTGAGTATTTGTAAGCTCAACTTCTGGGGTTTCTGGGTGTTTGTAGGGACACTTTACCGGATCTTGTGTATTCGTACCGCCAATTTACCGGATCTTTATCAGGTTATGGGTATTTTCGCATTAGTTTTAACCGTGAATACTAATGTTCTAATGCTTACATCCTTCCCCAGGATGGCAGAGAATCAGCAGAAGCGCATCAGTGGGATTCTCAAGCCGACCTCCTCCTCCTCCAGGGCCCTCAGGAGGTCCTCCTCAGACGAAACCCTTGCCGGTGTCACTCTAGTCACGTGTCGTCTCACCTCCCCGGTCAACAAGAGTAGCAATCAGCTGACGCAGCCCGTAACCAATGGCTCCAGATCCCCACCTACAGCACCTTCCAGCATGATCGACGTCAACACGCCCCCCTCTTTAGCCTCACCTCAGCGTGTAAAACTTTTACCGGGGACGTCGGAGACCTCATTGATGGTCCCGATGGATATGGAGACAGCTACGACGGTGGCGCCGACGAATGAGACAACTGCTCCAACGGTGTCGCCGACGGATACGAAGGCGGAAGCGAAGACCGCTGCGACGGTTGCGTCGCCTGCGAAGAGGTCATTGTTTCCTCCTTACAAAGAACGTTTTGCCTCAGCGAGGAGCGACAGAGCCGGAAGCGCTCCTGTAAACCTTCGTCCTAATGTACTTAGTTTAAAACCAGAGAGCCCATCGACTGCCAGAAGAAAGGGGTGCCTGGCGGACTTGAAAGCGAGCGTGAGGAGCATGCTGCCTCCGCTAGCGACAAGCCACAAGCCTGACGAGACAACTCCCTCTGGCACACCCACCACGGTGGACAGAGGAGTCTTCACTATATCTTCCCCTGTCAAAGGGAATGTTTCTCACCCACTGTTGACACAGAAAGCTGTCCCGTGCGAGGGTGACCCCTTCGATCAGAGGCGCAAGATCTCGTCTGCATCAATCACCCATCCAGAAGGTATGTGAAGCCTGCCTGCAAACAGTTTTACTGGCAGAAATAAAAAATTCCCAATTGAATTTCTTCCTGGTCATCAACTTGTGTTCAGATTACAACTCTACAAAATCTGTTTATATAGTAATTCGTATCCAAACCATACATTTAGCGGTAGCTATTCAAGACTGAGTAGTCTGCTGAGAGAAAATGGGTTCAGTTGTTGAGTAGAGCATTGTGTGAGAGTGAGGGGAGACTGCAGCAGCTGATGTTTACTGTGGATCTTTCAGGCGAGGAAGGAGACCACGAGCCGGTGTGGCAGAGGCGACTCTCACAGCTCTTCGTGCCCCCAACCGACAACGACCTCGACCCTGAACACGTGAGTCCCTCCACCTCCATCTTCCAGCATCTCTACTTTCTCTCTCCTACCTCTTCCTCACTTCCTCAACTCCTCCCTCAACCCCTCCCTACCTCCCCTCTCGGTCTTCTCCATTTTCTCTTCGCTCTGCCCCTCCCTCTGCCCCAAGTAACGCTTGGGTTACTTGTACGAGAGACGGAGATCTTACAAGATCAGACGCAACGTGAGTCTTGATTATTTCCTTCACTTCCTACCACTTGTGGCACGTTTGTACACCTCTTTTGTGTGCACTCATATATTTACTCATATGTGCACTCATACGTTCATTCATCTGTCTGTACTCACATATACGCTTTGTCGAGGATCGGGCTACAGCTCATGAGCCCGTCTCTCTTGTTCGTTGTTGTTACAGATTCAGCTACTCGGAACAGGTTCTAAGTATCTCTTTTCATTAGACATTGGGTCTCTATTATCATGAATAATGTTGACATTGAGTGCGTTTCAGCGATGTGTTAGAGCATAGTTTCAAGCATAGGTTAACATGAAGTTTATATATGGAGAGTTTGAGAGGGTTTAAATAGGATCTGTCTCGTATGGGCCAATAGATCCTCCCTCCCCCACTATACTTTACTTTATTGTTGTGGTATTATGTTCTGAAGGTGGGCAGGTAGTTCGGTAATTATAATGTATAACAACCGCTGCAACTGACAAATGTTTGTCTGGTGATGACCTCAGCGGTGTGTGAGAGTGGGTCTCAAGTTCAGGTAACGCTCACCACTTTCTTTCCTATTGGAGGGGATTGGTAAAGGAGTCCGGTGTTTAAGGCACTTGTGCACAGTGAGAATGAGAAATTGATGGTCTCAGGGGAATTGGGTAGTTGGAGGAAGGGAAGAGAGAGATTATTATTCTCCTTGAGAGAGGGTGGAAGATGACAGGGATGTACAATATATGGTTGAAAAGGGAGAGGTGAATATTTGAGTGTTGTATTGGTGCGTGCGTGGATGTGTGTGTGTGTGTGTGAATGTGGGTTCGTGCGTGGGTGTGTGTGTGTGTGCGTGCGTGGATGTGGGGGAGCGCTGCTACACCAGACTCCCACCTTAGAATAGCTAACAGTGTTGTAGCCGGTGTGGGAGTGTTGGGAGCCGCGATCACGAGGCAGGCGCTGCCGCCAACCCTGCCCTGTGTCGCCCAGTGAGCCCTGTGTCACCCTGTGTCACCCTGTGTCACCCTCCCCTCTCCCCTCTCACTGTTCCTCCTAGTGTACATGCACTCCCCTCAACCCCTTACCACTACACGTGTTACCCTTCTACACACCTCAATGTATTCATCAGCTTCCCGCTAAACAAGTGAGTCACGTCTTCATATTGTCCGCCAGGAGAGTCGGGATGAGTCGTGTCAGGACTGTAATAACCGCAACACACTGACACCAAACACACGTTGACAAATTGTGTTGTGATGGGGTGTGAGAGTGGGTGTTGGGGCCGGGTGTTACATCCCTACACCCTGAATCAACACCCTCCTCCTCCCCTCCCCCCACCACAACCAGGTGTTCGCTCCCCACACACATGTTTATTCGACATCAGCTGACATCTGGCAAGGGTTCCCGCCACAAATCTGTGCTTTGTTTACATCAAACGAGTCTACCAAATGTGCGTAATTATAGTCTGAAATGAACACACGGTGAGCGTCCGGCTGGGCGTCCGGCCGCCTAGTTCAGCTTCTTTGATGTGAATGAACTCAGACAAACAGTTGATTAAAAATTCAGTCAAGAAGTGGCTCAGCCAAATAGCCAGTCAGCAAGTAAATCAGTCAATAAATAAGTCAATCAGCCAGTCAATCAATTAACAGTCAGTCAGTTAATCTAGGCTGAGTGACTGACTGTTAATTAATCAATTAATTAGTCAATCAGCCAGCTGACAGTCAGACAGATATTAAACCAGTCTAAAGAGGTACACGTGTTACTAAACAGATGTTGTATTAGTGAAGTAAGAGGCAGCAGCTATCTTGTTGGGCCGCGTTGGGCGCGTAAATAGTGCAACACCACTTAATGTTGAAGTGTGTCTGTGAGTACGCAGGTATACTAGGGGTCCTTCTTGAGTATACCCAGTCTTAGGTATACTCGGGTGGTTCTTGGGAGTATACCCAGTCTTAGGTATACTCGGGTAGAGCTCATGGGGTTATTGAGAGTATACCCAGTCTGAGGTATACTCGGATGTAGCTCAGGGGGTTCTTAAGGGTATACCCAGTCTTAGGTATACTTGGGTGGCGCTCATGTGGGTTCTTGGGAGTATATTTAACCTCGGGTATCTATTTACTATTTGTAAACAGGGGCATCAGGTGAAAGAAACGCTGCCTATTTATTTCTGCCTCGGCCGGGAATCGAACCCAGGATTTAGAAACAAATCCACAAGGGCCGTGACGAGGATTCGAACCTACGTCCGAGAGCATTCCAGACTTAGGACTACGACCCCGAGGGCTGTCTGCTCGGTTAGGAGGACGCGCGCGCGCGCGCGCGCGTGTGTGTGTGTGTGTGTGTGTGTGTGTGTGTGTGTGTGTGTGTGTGTGTGTGTGTGTGTGTGTGTACTCACCTAGTTGTGCTTGTGGGGGTTGAGCTTTGCCTCTTTGGTCCCGCCTCTCAACCGTCAATCAACTGGTATACAGATTCCTGAGCCTATTGGGCTCTATCATATCTATATTTGAAACTGTGTATGGAGTCAGCCTCCACCACAATGCTTCCTAGTGCATTCCATTTATTAATTTAACTACTCTGGCACTGAAAAAAAAAATTCTAACGTCTCGGTGACTCATTTGGCTACTAAGTTTTCCACCTGTGTCCCCTTGTTCGTGTTCCACCCGTGCTGAAGAGTGTCTTTTTCCATCCTGCCAATTCCCATGAGAATTTTGTAGGCGGTTATCATGTCTCCCCTTTCTCTTCTGTT
The DNA here is from genome assembly GCF_040958095.1 of Procambarus clarkii. Lineage (NCBI taxonomy): Eukaryota > Metazoa > Arthropoda > Malacostraca > Decapoda > Cambaridae > Procambarus > Procambarus clarkii. Next base: position 27,917,853 of record NC_091165.1, on the reverse strand, counting down.
TTCCAAGGACGTGAGGTTCAACTCCTTCAGCCTTTCTTCGTAACTTATACCTCTGTGTGAGAGTGAGAGTTATAGAGTGAGTGTATGTACGTGTCTATATGCACTTACCTAAGCGTGCTTGTAGGGTCGTATTCATGTTCCTGAGCATCGCCTGTTTGCGCATGTGTGTGTGCGTTTACCTATCAGTACATCTGGCAGAGGGGGGGGGTGGGGGTGTGTGAGATAGGTTTTGAGATACAACATTTCAAATGCTGTGTGTAGAGAGAGGTTTGCCTGTACTTACTGAGCGATGTTTTGTGCTGCAGGAAGCGGAGGAATCGAGCCAGCTGCTGCCCAAGTCGTCCTCAGCGCTCATCCTCCAGAAGCGAGTCACCCCTGACAGCTCCCCCTCCTCCTCTCCCGGCGACCAGCGCAGGGAGCCGGAGAGAGGCAGGGAGAGGAAGAGGAGGGAGGGAGTAGTAAGGAAGGAGCAGGGCAAACCCAAGACTCAGTCCAGGATCATCTTCCTGGACGACAAGCACCAGCAGCAGGAGGAGGAGGTCCCGGCCGCCCCTAAGGCCGTCGTCGACGATATCGACAGGTGAGTAGCTGTGGGGGAGGGTGTGTGTGGGGGGGGGGTAGCAGTCTAGGAGTGCCAGAGAGGATATCAATAAAACATGCGGTAGATATTAATGCCGGTACTGTTGTGGGAAGGTAAGTGGGAGTGATGCATGTGTGATTGCGGGAGGCAGAGGGCCTACCTGCTTGTGTAGGGGAGCTCTTCGCCGGGTGTGTGTGTGCTGTGTCACTCACACATACACACACACACGCAGACACACACGTGTAGATATGATAGTAGTAGACAGTAGATCTGTTTCAAATGTGGATATGATAGAACCCAGTAGGCTCAGGAACCTGTACACCTGTTGATTGACGGTTGAGAGGCGGGACCAAAGAGCCAGAGCTCAACCCCCGCAAGCACAATTCGGTGAATACAATTAGGCGAGTACACCCAGACGCAAGGTGAGCACACATGAGTGAACAAGACACAAGGAAGCGGGTGTGATAACCCAGCATGTGCTCACCAGATGCTGCTCCATACACCCCCAACCTTTCACCCTAACCACACATTACTGACCTAAGCAAACCACATAACCTATCGAGTCCGATGCATAGAAAACGTGAATATTTGTGAGGTGTTACTTTTCTAATAGATTGAAATTGTAAAATTGCTTATGATAATGTGAAAAAATGCGACCTACGACTTGAGGTTCAAGTTCAAGTAAGTTTATTGAGAAAAAGGAAGTACATCTCAAAAGGCTAGAGTAGCTTTGGCTATTTCTACCCTCCTCTATATAAGGTCCCTCAAGGAGCTCACAAACCCATACAGTACACAATTATTAATTATATTCTATATTTCACATTCCAATGGTAATTACATGGCATATCGTGAGATCTATTGATTACGCTGCCCCTGTCATGTCTTGCTTTGGTACAGGCAGACTAAACAAGTTTGAGAAGATACAAAGCTGGGAACAAAGGATGGAAGCGACCCCCATACACTGCAGGTGCAGTGTATGGGGGTGACTGTAGCGTGCGGGAATGATCTGCAAGTGAAGGTTTACGGTAGCCAGGGAACACTTGAGGGTGGTAAGTTGTATGCAGGCCAGGAGGAGGAGGAGGAGGAGGCTGTGGTGGTAGAGGGGGATCGCCTGCACTCAAACCTCAAACCTTTCCTACAATCTCACTCTTACTAGTCCCTCAAGGCCTTCCTACTGAGAGTATGCAAGTAGCATAGACTAAAGGAAACCGTGCAGAAGGTCTGTTGACCCCCTCTATGGCTCCTATGGGTATCCACCAAAACCCATTCATATATATGTCTAACCTACGCTTGAAACAGTAAAGTGATCCCCCGTCTATCATCTTACCCCTAAACTGTTGCATAAATCAACGACCTCTCATGACCATACTTGTGGTTCATTCTACGGCATATTATGCTGTTATTACACAAACTTGTAGCACAGTGGTCTGCGTCCTCGGCTCACAACCCAGGGACCCCGGGGTCAATTCGTGGGCAAGGCAGAAACAGTCGGGGGACGTTTCCTTTTTTACCGGATGGCAGTTCATCTTGCAGTCAAGACACACGTGGGACGGAGTGAGACGGTGTTGTAGGGTGCATGCTACTAGGCCAGGGTGTGTGTGTGTGTGTGTGTGTGTGTGTGTGTGTGTGTGTGTGTGTGTGTGTGTGTGTGTGTGTGTGTGTGTGTGTGTGTACTCACCTAATTGTACTCACCTAATTGTGCTTGCGGGGGTTGAGCTCTGGCTCTTTGGTCCCGCCTCTCAACCGCCAATCAACTGGTGTACAGATTCCTGAGCCTATTGGGCTCTATCATATCTACATTTGAAACTGTGTATGGAGTCAGCCTCCACCACATCACTTCCTAATGCATTCCATTTACTAACTACTCTGACACTGAAAAAGTTCTTTCTAACGTCTCTGTGGCTCATTTGGGTACTCAGCTTCCACCTGTGTCCCCTTGTTCGCGTCCCACCAGTGTTGAATAGTTCATCCTTGTTTACCCGGTCGATTCCCCTGAGGATTTTGTAGGTTGTGATCATGTCCCCCCTTACTCTTCTGTCTTCCAGTGTCGTGAGGTGCATTTCCCGCAGCCTTTCCTCATAACTCATGCCTCTTAGTTCTGGGACTAGTCTAGTAGCATACCTTTGGACTTTTTCCAGCTTCGTCTTGTGCTTGACAAGGTACGGGCTCCATGCTGGGGCCGCATACTCCAGGATTGGTCTTACATATGTGGTGTACAAGATTCTGAATGATTCCGTGTGTGTGTGTGTGTGTGTGTGTGTGTGTGTGTGTGTGTGTGTGTGTGTGTGTGTGTGTGTACTCACCTAATTGTACTCACCTAATTGTGCTTGCGGGGGTTGAGCTCTGGCTCTTTGGTCCCGCCTCTCAACCGTCAATCAACTGGTGTACAGATTCCTGAGCCTATTGGGCTCTATCATATCTACATTTGAAACTGTGTATGGAGTCAGCCTCCACCACATCACTTCCTAATGCATTCCATTTACTAACTACTCTGACACTGAAAAAGTTCTTTCTAACGTCTCTGTGGCTCATTTGGGTACTCAGCTTCCACCTGTGTCCCCTTGTTCGCGTCCCACCAGTGTTGAATAGTTCATCCTTGTTTACCCGGTCGATTCCCCTGAGGATTTTGTAGGTTGTGATCATGTCCCCCCTTACTCTTCTGTCTTCCAGTGTCATGAGGTGCATTTCCCGCAGCCTTTCCTCATAACTCATGCCTCTTAGTTCTGGGACTAGTCTAGTAGCATACCTTTGGACTTTTTCCAGCTTCGTCTTGTGCTTGACAAGGTACGGGCTCCATGCTGGGGCCGCATACTCCAGGATTGGTCTTACATATGTGGTGTACAAGATTCTGAATGATTCCTTACACAGGTTCCTGAACGCCGTTCTGATGTTAGCCAGCCTCGCATATGCCGCAGACGTTATTCTCTTTATGTGGGCTTCAGGAGACAGGTTTGGTGTGATATCAACTCCTAGATCTTTCTCTCTGTCTGTTTCATTAAGTACTTCATCTCCTATTCTGTATCCTGTGCCTGGCCTCCTGTTTCCACTTCCTAGTTTCATTACTTTGCATTTACTCGGGTTGAACTTCAACAGCCATTTGTTGGACCATTCACTCAGTCTATCCAGGTCATCTTGTAGCCTCCTACTATCATCCTCTGTTTCAATCCTCCTCATAATTTTTGCATCGTCGGCAAACATTGAGAGGAACGAATCTATACCCTCTGGGAGATCATTGTGTGTGTGTGTGTGTGTGTGTGTGTGTGTGTGTGTGTGTGTGTGTGTGTGTGTGTGTGTGTGTGTGTGTGTGTGTGTGTGTGTGTATGTGTGTGTGTGTGTGTGTGTGTGTGTGTGTGTGTGTGTGTGTGTGTGTGTGTGTGTGTGTGTGTGTGTGTAAGGGCTGTATATATATATTGAGAGGGGGCAGGCCGGGAGAGGAGAGAGAGAGAGAGAGAGAGAGAGATAGTAAAAGAGAGGGGGTTAAAGATAATGCCTCTGTAATGACTCTAGTCCAAGAGGAAACATTATTAGCAAGAGATAAAGAGATAAAGAAGATAATGATGACATCACCTGCGATCGAGGTAGGTGCCTGGTCCAGCGTGGGGGGTGGCCGAGCCGACCAGTGACTCGCTGGGTCTAGTGCGGGACTCTCGCCCTAGGGAACGCCTCTCCCTTCTCTTTCGTCCCGCTACCACCCTAAATACGTTTTCTTCCTGAAGGCGGCTCGGGAGAGGTTATCTACCTCGAGGTTGTCTCCAGAGGACACTCTGGGAGCGGCTCTTGACCGGGGGAGAGAGATGGCGTCTCTCGAGGAAGTCTCGCTTTCCGGAGAGGAGGAGGAGGTGGAGGCCGGCATCGTGTGTCATAGTGACATCGTGGGTGAGGACGGCACTATCCCTTACATGGATACCGTGACTGAGGATGAGACCGTGCGTTACCGTGACACCGTAGCCGACGACGGCACCGCGCGTTACAGTGACATTGTGGTGATTGAGGATGGCACTATACCTTACGTGGACACTGTGTCTGAGGATGGTACCTCGCCTCACAGTAACACAGTGACTGAGGACGGCACCGTGGCTCACAGTAACACGGACGGCACCGTGCCTCACAGTTACACTGTGTCTGAGGACGGCACCGTGCCTCACAGTTCTACCGTAGGTGAGGACAGCACTGCGTCTCACAGTAACACCGTAGCAGAGGACGGCAGCGCATCTCACAGTAACACCGTAGCAGAGGACGGCACCGTGCCTCACAGTTCTACCGTGGCTGAGGACAGCATTGCGTCTCACAGTAACACCGTAGCAGAGAACGACAGCGTGTCTCAGAGTAACTCCGTGGCCGCGGGTGTAAGAGGCAGGCTCCCTCCTGTGGTAGTGGAGGTGGTGCGACTCCCCTCGCTCTTCCGCGCGCCACCCAAGAACGAGGAGATATGGTAGGAAATTGAGGGTTTATGAGGTGTTGAGTCTGTGTCAATGGTGAGGGTGTGAGGCAGGTGAAGTGTTGAGTGTTTTGAGGGTGTGAGGGACGTATATGCTGGGGTGTACTCATCTAGTAGTGCTTGCGGGGGTTGAGCTCTGGCTCTATGGTCCCGCTTCTCTATTGTTAATAGAGATGTACAGATTCCTGAGCCTACTGGGCTCTGTCATATCTACATTTGAAACTGTCTATAGAGTCAGACTCAATCACATCACTGCCTAATGCATTCCACCGGTTAACTACTCTGACACTGAAAAAGCTCTTTCTAAAGTCCCTGTGGTTCATTTGGGTATTCAGTTTTCACTTGTGTCCCCTTGTTCGCGTACCACAAACAGTTTATCTTTATCTACTCTGTGAATTTCTCTGAGAATTTTGTAGGTAGAAATCATGTCTCCCCTAACTCTTTTGTCTTCCAGTGTCGTGAGGTTCAGTTCCAGTAATCTTTCCTCATGGCTCATTCCTTTCAGCTCGGGGACTAGCCTGGTGGTATACCTCTGAACCTTTTCTAACTTCGTTTTGTGTTTCACTACATGCGGACTCCACGCTGGAGCCGCATAATCTAGTATTGGTCTGACATATGAGGTATACAAGATTCTGAAGGATTCCTTACACGTTTCTGAAGGCAGTTCTTATCCAGCCTTGAATATGCCGCTGACGTTATCCTTTTGATGTGGGCTTCTGGGGACAGGTCTGGTGTAATATCAACTCCCAGATCTTTCTCTCGTCCTGACTCCTGAAGGATTACCTCTCCCAGCTGGTACCTTGTGATCGACCTACTATGGCCGGTCTAACGCTACCTAATACCTTCCTCCTGGTTGGTGGTGTGTCCCCCGTGGCGGGAACCTTCACGTGGGAGTGAGGTGTGGGTGACCCCGGCAGGCTGTGTGCTGGCGGGTGTCTTGGGGCCCCTGGTAGGCTCGCCCTTGCCAAATTATACTGGGGGAAGGACGAGACTTGAGCTGTTGCTACCCCATTATGTATGTCGTGCTTGGCCACCCCTCTATTCAACTTGCACTGGTCGGTAGAGAGAAGGCCTATACAGAGTCGGCGTTCGACCGGTCTTTACAGTGTCGGCGTTCCACCGGCCTATACAGAGTCGGGGTTCGTCCCCCGATGGCCCAAGTGGATTTGCACTGTTCCTTAACCTCTGTCCTTATATTCCAGCTCCTTGTCCTCATATTCCTTCCATGTGCTATATACTCACACTGGCATAGCGCTCTCTCCTGACAATTACCTTATGTTTTCATCTGGAAGTTGAGTGTGTCCAGCAGCAGCTGCGACTCATTGGCCGCCACACGCGTCTCTGGTATGAGGACAGGGTGTAAACACCAGTTCAATGGACGATGAATCAGTTGAAGAGTGTGACTACTATTGTTCTGACCGGGGTCATGCGGGCTTCAGAGGGCGAATATTCCAATTGGTTCTTGTCTAATGTTTACCCTTAGACGCGAGTCTGCTTGGCTCCATACACAGGCGACGAGTCACAATAACGTGGCTGAAGTATGTTGACCAGACCACACACTAGAAGGCAAAGAGACGACGACGTTTCGGTCTGTCCTGGCCAATTCTCAAGTCGAAACGTCGTCGTCCCTTCACTTTCTAGCGTGTGGTCTGGTCAACATGGTTCCATACACCTCCCTTGTTACCCCGGGTTGGCCTCAAGCTCTCGTACCTACCCTTGCTGGGCTTCTAGGAGTGTCTGAGGCTGAGGGGAGGGGCGAGGGACGCCAATGTTAACACTTAAACTGCATTTCGTTTTCATCTTCAACCTCTAAAGCTCGTGTGATGAATGACTGGGCACCAGTCTACTGAGGCCCTTGGGGACAAACTCGGTGAGCTTTGTCGGATTACAGAGCATAGTCTCCTCCGGTTCTTTCTTTTAAGGGGGAACAAGTTGGGATTCTAATTCTGCATCTTGAGATGCAGATGTAAGAGATCAAGAGGCTGGGGATGGAACACATCAGCATTTAGGAAGCTTGGTGTCTCTCTCACTTGCCCGCAATACACTTCACATCCATACTCAGAATTCATACTCATCCAGACTCACAGTTTGTGAGTGTGTGAGTGCCGCCCCGCCGCCCCCCCCCCATCCCCCCCCCCCACTAACAGTTTATGAGTGTGTGAGGGCGTACAGAGGCGACTGTGCCAGGGCGCCGCACCTGCCTCACTATATATTTGATCAGTCAATAAATCTTGCGTGTAAGAGTGTATTTACTAAAGATTTTGTGCTTAGGTGTTGCTAGACAAGACTGTAGGCACGTGACTGGTCCGAGAGCTGAGGAGGGGACACAAGACTTGTCCTAGATCAGAGGAGACACAAGACTTGTCCTAGATCAGAGGAGACACAAGACTTGTCCTAGATCAGAGGAGACACAAGACTTGTCCTAGATCAGAGGAGACACAAGACGTGTCCTAGAACAGAGGAGAGACAAGACTTGTCCTAGAACAGAGGAGAGACAAGACTTGTCCTAGAACAGAGAAGGAGACACAGGTACAGCCAGGGGGAAGGGGGTGAGAGAGCTCAGCCTCACAGAGTTACAGTCAACAGTAAAGAGAGGACAGGTGATAAAATGGTTAAAGATAATAAGGGCAATTGTCAGAGAAGAAGAAGAATATGAAATATTCAAAATGTTGAGCGTAAAGGGCCAGAGGACTCTGGCGGAGGCTAGATGATAGGCTGTGAGGAAACACCTCTTGAGTGTTGAGTGAAAAACCCGTGAGCAAGAGGAAGCAACCACAAGGGGAATTAGTAGTCTGCCACCATCCGTTGTTGTGTATGTAGATATAACAAGGGCACAAAGGAATAAGGTGTCATGGCGCTGGACCGCCGATAGGTGTATCCTGATGAGGACTGTGAATAATGTCAACAAACGTCTGTGTCAAGTTCTGGCCGGAATGCTGCTAATAATTGCCTTATTAAATATCAAAATACTGCACCTACCAAATAACCACTGTAATCGAGTCCTATGTTTTTATATAAATAAAATATTTATTACTATTACTATTATTATTATTATTATTATATTTGTAAAGAAGCAGCAAGGCGGCTGTAGTGACGGGAAACAAAACCCGTAAATGTAACCATAGTTTTAAAAGCAAAAGATATGTTACGAGAGAAGTGACCACACTGGACGAGCGACACCTGGAGGGGCGAGATGCAACACTTGAAGCCCGATGCCCTCACCGAGTGAATCCTGGTCCTTCTGCAGTGGTAACACTTGCGACCTGGCCGTGACGCAGTGACGCAGTGCTCCTTGAACCAGTGGGTCGGTTATGTTGCTGGCCGCAGCGGTTAGCCTGCTTGCGATTCATGAGGTGGACAGGAGGTTCTGCGCGCAGTGCGCGAGGAGTGTCAAGCGCGCGCATCCTGCTCCACAACCTACCTGTTGTTGTTTTAGATTCAGCTACTCAGAACATAAGTTCCAAGTAGCACGGACTATGGTGAGCCCGTAGTGGACTTACCTGGCACAGGAGCGGTGCTGTGTATGTGTACAACCTACCCTTGTCCATGCCTCATATATCAACTCATTCTCTCGATTTGCCTCTTCGTAAAAAATACAATTGTTTTTTTCTAACTAGAAAACGTACGACTCCAAGCAGCAACCAAACCTATCGAGACCGAAGCTTAGAAAACGTCAACTATAATTTATACTAATATATAAAAGCCACTATAGCGTAATAGTGGCTTTAGGCATCGTATGTACCAGCTCTTATCTATATAAATCCATCAACTTTTGTATCTCACCTTGTATGTATGTACTTTACCTGAATCAATATTTGTATTTGTATGTCGTATTTTTTAACGGATTGATCAATTCCGTTACAAATGCGACGTATTAGACGAGAGGGCGGCGGTGAGTCGGGTTCACTATAGATCAGTCCAGCAACCAGGAGGCCTGGTCGACGACCGGGCCGCGGGGACGCTGAGCCCCGGAAGCACCTCAAGGTAACCTCAAGGTAGTTCCCAGGAAGAGTTCATTCAGGTAGGTGACGGAGGGGCGGCAGGCGGGCCCCTGCTAAGGCCCCTCCACACACTGTACTTTACACATATTTTTATCTTTTAAAAACCATTTACATCGGCATTTAAGATAATTTGACATTTGAAAATTCTGTTGGAAATGAGGACGAGATTACGGCGTTATCGGTACGATGGTGAGGAGCCAGCGGCGGTAATCTGTGATAAGGACCGCGGGTCAAGTGTTCTGCGTTTCTAAGACTCTATAGTCAGCCTCGTCGCCGGCACTTCCCGCCCTCCTAACATGAGAGGGATGTTGTTATAGATTCAGCTACTCGGAACAACTTCCAAGTAGCACGGGCTAAGGTGAGCCCGTAACTTACCTGGCACAGGAGCGGAGCAAGTAGCACGGGCTATGGTGAGCCCGTAGTGGACTTACCTGGCACAGGAGCGGTGCTCGGACTATGATGAGTGGGATTCTACAGCGGCCGCTATAGTTTTCTTTGCACTAAACTTTATTACGACTTTGCACTCGAGGAACAGATGCATAAGGTGAAAGGAAATGCTGCCCGAACGCTTCTGTCCTGACGCGGGAATTGACCTCCGCGATTATCATTCAAATTCAAAAAAGTTTATTGAGGTATAAATACAGACAAAGCGATGAGGCAGCTCAAGCTATTCACACCTCGTTCAGTACAACGTGTTCATACATATATATAGACACACATATCACAATCAGCATTTTACGCGAATTTCTGAGTGATAAATATATACATTTTATGCCGCGATCATCGGTTGTGATCAGACGACTTAATGCACACGTGTGTGTGTGTGTGTGTGTGTATGAACTCACCTAGTTGTGCTTGCGGGGGTTGAGCTCTGGCTCTTTGGTCCCGCCTCTCAACTGTCAATCAACAGGTGTACAGATTCCCGAGCCTATTGGGCTCTATCATATCTACACTTGAAACTGTGTATGGAATCAGCCTCCATAAGCATCCACACACACACACACACACACACACACACACACACACACACACACACACACACACACACACACACACACACACACAGCCTGTGTATGTGTGTGTGTGTGTTTGAGAGAAATATATGTAGTAGATATAACAGGGAAAATAGATTGGTTAGAAAGGCGGGGTCCAAGAGCTAGTAGCTCGATTCTGTAGGCACAAATAGTAAATACACATATCCCCAGGCAGGGAGGAGAACACGGCTCCTTGCTCACGTGTCCTCGCCTAGTTGTGCTTGCAAGGTTGGGCTCTAGCTCCTGTCGATGGTTTAATAGCGACTCACAAGTCTCCTCATTCTCGTGTCACCCACTTTTGAAACCAATAACCGCAAGGTTTCTATTATCCTTCAGAAAATATTAAAGGTCACATTATGAGATCGAACTTGCTTTCCTGGACTTCCATGAGGCACGGGTTCGAGCCCATTAAGTGGTTATCTTAATCATCTTGAAATGATTTCGGGGCTTTTTAGTGTCCCCGCGGCCCGGTCCTCGACCAGGCCTCCACCCCCAGGAAGCAGCCCGTGACAACTAACACCCAGGTACCTATTTTACTGCTAGGTAACAGGGGCATAGGGTGAAAGAAACTCTGCCCATTGGTTCTCGCCGGCGCCCGGGATCGAACCCGGGACCACAGGATCACAAGTCCAGCGTGCTGTCCGCTCGGCCGACCGGCTCCCCAATATTTTGTGGTCCCAATATTTTATCGCGAATTTCACGGTTTTGTGAGTTTATTGTGCTATTGTACTTACCTAAATGAGCTTGTGTGGGCGGGAGTGGGGGGGGGGAGTGGTGGGCGGAGGGGGGGGGGGGCGTAGACACGGGGAAAGGCACCAATTGTACGAGACTTGCGTCGATTGTATTCAAGTTGATAAAAACACCTCCTAACAATAAACTAAATTGTTGGCGCTGGCAAAGTACAGCGGTTGGCTCCAGGTGCCAAGACAACAACAATGGCTGGCCGGGTTATTTTCACAGTGCCACACACTTGCGTTACTCAACCTCACCTCTGTCATATTAGCGTCCACCAGGTCCGGGACACCGCCTCACACACATTGTAATGATTATATTTATTTAAACGTTACTTTTTGCTTGTCTTGCGCGTACGTGTGTGTGTGTGTGTGTCCACACCTAGCTGGGCTGCAAGGGTTGAGCTTCAGCTCTCGGGCCAGCTTTTACGCCTGTGGTTAAAGGATGGAGTTGGTTACTTGTCCCTCGAGTTCTGTTGTTCTTAGTTTTGAATTCATGTGTGGAGTCAGCCTTCACTACCTCTCCCTTCATATGTGGAGTCAGCCTCCACTACCCTCTCCCTCCATATGTGGAGTCAGCCTCCACACTCTCATCCTGCCCAACACCCGTGGTGCAGGACGCTCTGAGTGACTCCTTGTTCAAGGTACTGAATGCCGTCCTCACATAAGGCACCACCGCTGATGTTATCACGTTGACGTGCGTCTCAGGCCGCGCTAGTACAGTCTAAGACCTGAGCACAATTTCACCACTCTTAAGTCATCATTACTCTTTCAGTAAACATAACTCAACCTAACCCATCCCATCCCATGCCAACCCAACCTAACCAAAATATGTTGTTATAGATTCAGCTACTCGGCACAAGTTCCAAGCAGCACGGGCTATGGCGAGCCCGTAACTTACCTGGCACAGGAGCGGGGCAAGTAGCACGGGCTATGGTGAGCCTCCCCAAAATATGAGATCAAATTTTGTTTTATATCTGGCTGGAAGGGGTACCCGGGTCTCTTACCCCCCCCCTCTTTATGGTCCCACAACCCCCCCCCAACAACTCTATGGGAAACACAACAAATATTTCAGACCTGACTTCATGAAAATCGCATGGGGGAGGAGCGGTGTCTATAAATGCCGATATTTTCAAAGCCATCACTGACTGACTTCTGACACTCCCCTACTCAAAATAATTTATCTTGGAAATGTGAGTAAGACGAGCCCAAACGTTTAGCCTCCAACCTTGAACAAACAGACATCCTGTTAAACAGATATAAATATACACCTGATGACGTCACAATGAAATTATTTTCCTTGAAAATGTGTAGAATCACGAAAGTGCTCAGATTAAATCCTGTGTTGATTCTTCCATATGTACATACAAATATCAATAGTCTTTTTTATATATTACAAGTGACTCAAGAAGCAGACCACAACAGTCTCTATAAAAAGGTAATTTACATCTGCGGTGACCCATTTACTCGGTTACTAAGTGTGTCCACTCACAAGATGAGTGGCGCTGCCCAATAAACTCACCCCTCGGGGCAAAATTTAATCAATTTAAATTTAATCCTGCTCCACACCCACCCAACTGGGCGGCAGCTTTACAGTCACGTGCAGGCGGCACCTACAGTAAAGCAAACTTTGGATACTTGGCTACAATTTCTGGTAGTACGTCATTATGAATGATGTACTCACACATTTCTTGAACACCAATGAAGTACTCACACATTTCTTGAACACCAATGAAGTACTCACACATTTCTTGAGCACCAATGAAGTACTCACACATTTCTTGAACACCAATGAAGTACTCACACATTTCTTGAACACCAATGAAGTACTCACACATTTCTTGAACACCAATGAAGTACTCACACATTTCTTGAGCACCAATGAAGTACTCACACATTTCTTGAACACCAATGAAGTACTCACACATTTCTTGAGCACCAATGAAGTACTCACACATTTCTTGAGCACCAATGAAGTACTCACACATTTCTTGAACACCAATGAAGTACTCACACATTTCTTGAGCACCAATGAAGTACTCACACATTTCTTGAACACCAATGAAGTACTCACACATTTCTTGAACACCAATGAAGTACTCACACATTTCTTGAAAACCAATGAAATACTGACCCATTTCTTGAACAGCAATGATGGTGTTATCTCAGAACTCGGCGATTTTTTCACTTTTGGTTACAGTGACGAAAGTGACGTATGTGAATAGATCTGCTGGCAGTGTTTACAGTGACGTCTTCAAGAGCAGGTGGTGCACACTCCCAGAGGTACTTTTACCCGAGCCTAGGGGGTAGTAGCGTCTAGAATGCTAACTTTATTTGAAGATCAATAGATGTGCGGGTTTTCATAATAAAAATATTGATTAATAGGGATAACTTGTGTCAATTTCACTTTGACTCAGTTTTATTAGATTTTATCCAGAGTAAATCACTATTTATTTTTAATGTTGTTATCTGCATCTTCAACACACGTGTGTATCTGTATTCTGGCTTCACAATGGTGTGTGTGTGAGAGAGAGAGAGAGAGAGAGAGAGAGAGAGAGAGAGAGAGAGAGAGAGAGAGAGAGAGAGAGAGAGAGAGAGAGAGAGAGAGTGTGAGAGAGTGTGAGAGAGTGTGAGAGAGTGTGAGAGAGTGTGAGAGAGTGTGAGTGTGTGAGAGTGTGTGAGAGTGTGTGAGAGTGTGTGTGTGTGAGAGTGTGTGTGTGTGTGTGTGTGTGTGTGTGTGTGACAGTGACAGTGAATTAGCCATAGGAAGAATCACAAACAGTGTTTAGTTTAGTTCATTCACTATGCACCCTATACCCATCCTATAGGCCTTAGTGGACCCCCCATACCTATCCTATGAGCGGTAGTAGAAAAGGTTAGTGGTACATAACGAAGTCAGGAACTAAACCTCCAAAATTTATTTAGCTACGCAAGTTGCAGTCTTGATAAGCTAGTTGCACAAGTTTAATGTATATTTTATTATATCAACAATGGCACAAAGAGAGAGAGAGGGGATGGTAATGAAGCAGAGCTTAGCTGTGAGTAGTGTGTTCCTCGGGCCCTCACGCGCGCTCACCCGCCATCATTGACATTCCCAGCAACCTGCGGCTGGGTAGTGTGGCCAGCATTCCTGGCCCTCATTATCAATACTCTTTATCCACTCATTATTCTTCACGTGTAGTATTCTGTACTTTGTATTTTTCTTGATGTTTTGTGTATTGTTTTATTTATAAAGGTGCCCAGGGATAGAGGTATCAGTAGTACACATTTACGCACACATGTAGATATGATGTGTTCCATGAAATTATGCCACGTGTAAAGCATGCAAGCTCTCTTAACATGCGAGTTAATTGTGCAATAACATTTGTGAATTCCTCAGTTTGCTTTCAGTGTGAAATTAATTCTGTGCACGTATAAGCACCTCATACCTTAAACCTACCTTACTGCGCTGTGGTATGGCGACTTGTAGCCAGCTAATGCGTGGTCTTGTCTCTCCCTCTACCCCCCTGTGGGTGTGTTCCTGCCTCGCATGACTCCTCACCTGACCTCACCTGACCTGGCATGCCCTCCTTCGCTTGTATAGTGATGCCTCGTCCTCAATACACACATCTGACGAAGAAGAGGAGCCTGGCGGAGATGATTACACGTCGTGGGATGACACTATATGTTCCAACCGCTCTGCCTACTTCAAGATGTATTAGTAAGTGGTGACCTGTCTTTAGCGCTGACATCTATGTTCTTTCATCTAACACTAAATCCTGATAGAAACATCACCTTAACCATTTTATACAAACACACGAGGTATTTTGTTTTGTTGTTTTGAAGATTCAGCTACCGGGAACACAAAGTTGCAAGTTGCACGGGCTATGGTGAGCCCATAGTGGACTTATATGGCACAGGAGCGGGGTTGTAACGGCATACATATATACGTCATCTTAAGGCACGCGGCTGGTGTGGGATGTACCCTACTCAGCTGCCTTGCTGGTGATGGGAGTATGATACTAATGCAGTTGTGCTAATGTGTATTCTCTAGCACCATCTTATTGCTTAATTGTAAGCAAATCAAATGAGCCGTGTACAGTAAGACATGCGGGCTAGAGAGAACCAACACTGGCCTGGGCTAGAGAGAGCCAACACTGGCCTGGGCTAGAGAGAACCAACACTGGCCTGGGCTAGAGAGAGCCAACACTGGCCTGGGCTAGAGAGAGCCAACACTGGCCTGGGCTAGAGAGAGCCAACACTGGCCTGGGCTAGAGAGAGCCAACACTGGCCTGGGCTAGAGAGAGCCAACACTGGCCTGGGCTAGAGAGCCAGCACTGGCCTGGGCTAGAGAGAGCCAACACTGGCCTGGGCTAGAGAGAGCCAACACTGGCCTGGGCTAGAGAGAGCCAACACTGGCCTGGGCTAGAGAGAGCCAACACTGGCCTGGGCTAGAGACAGCCAACACTGGCCTGGGCTAGAGACAGCCAACACTGGCCTGGGCTAGAGACAGCCAACACTGGCCTGGGCTAGAGAGAGCCAACACTGGCCTGGGCTAGAGAGAGCCAACACTGGCCTGGGTTACAGTCTAGTGGGATAAGTGACTCATGGCTCCTGCTCCTCATCTCTTCTCTCAACCTTTAATCAATGCTGGTCTTGTTACCAGTCCTGGTATTTGACTTTTTCCCTCACTTGTGCCCTTTAATCTTTCTACTTTCATTTGTATTTCTTACTTGTTTGTGCTTGCTGTTAGTGATCTTCATTCTTATTACTTTTTTGTTCAACCTTGTGTTTCTTACTCTGGACGAGGAGCAGGCGAGTCACTTCATGTCACATCACAGTCAGATACATATGCAGAATTCTCTTAACACATATTTAAGGTGCTTCTTTTACAATGTTAATGCCTCAAGATTTTAAGAAATACCTCGCACAAGAGGATGCAGGAGGTCGCTCCGTCAAGAATAAGGAGCTTCAAAGGGTACACTGTAGAGGCATGTATTTGCATGCTTAGTGCTGGGTGTGTATAAACAAGAGGATGGATTCTCTTGGTAAAATATACACACACAGTAGAGAACCAGATGGCAGTCTTGAGCGAAGCATAGTATGCCAAAAGGATGTTTAGGGACCCATGTATCCGGTGTGTAAGAAGTACCATTAACTACAGAATACAGAGGACCTCAGATCCTGTTCCCCTGCCTTCGTCCCTCCGACACCAATGCACAATACAATAAAACATGATATTTAGCGCTTGATGAATATAAAATAAGTTTTATCCTGCACACACCTGATCGTTGTAGAATTGAATTCCTTCTGTTTACTTTTATCAAGCGTCTTTTGAGTTAAAAATAGTTTTGTATTAAACATTAAGTGGCTGTCAGTTTTATTGATAAAATATATAAAATAGGTCTGTCAGGTCTCAAGATTTTATCAAGAGACATTATTTTTCTATATGTTGAGCATATGAATGGCTAGAAGCGACTGCCGTTGAAGTGTCTTGTATCAAGTAGGAGTTATGCCAGTTCTGAATAGTTATATCAATTGATTATTCCAGCTCGCAGCGAGGGATCATAGGCGGTAACCGCGAGGAGAGCAAGTCTAAGGCCTTACAACCCTCGTCTCACAACTCTCTCTCATCACTCATACAAGAAAAAATGGGGGTAAGTGCAATGGTGTTGCTTGCAGATTCAACATTTTCTAGAAGCTTACTAGTAAATATTCTTAAGAAGTTTTTATCCTATTTATGTTAATTACAAACTACTAATATTACTGATACATATATAATAATAATAATGTTTATTCAGGTAAAAGTACATACATTCAAAATGAGTTACAAACAGAATTTTGGATCTCTAGATAGAGCTAGTACATACTATGCCTAAAGACACTAATATACACAGCATTTCGGACAAAATGTATTATAGGTTCAGTGCTGTATTTAATTTCTTAAATCACAGAACCTTAACTTTCATGGGTGGATGAACATTCAAGCCCTGGGATTGTTAAGTTAGCTGTAAGTTTCAGGGACCTTCAGGAATTTACAGATTTAACCTGAAGGTTAAGCCTGTAAATATGTAAATGAGGGGACCTTTGACAAGCCGCCAACTTCCTGTCCTCATCGAAGCCACTAGAGTGTTAGTGGCCCTCATGTAAATTTAGGTAAATGGAAGCACCTTGAGCCAATACTATTTGCTGATGATAAAACCTTCATTTTCTCACACTCTAACCCAGTTATCCCTACTGACTCAGTAAATACCCAACTCAAAAAAGTCCACATGTGACTGACTACTAACATACTCACCTTTAACACTGAAAACGCATATTACATGTTACAATATTTGGAAATAATGTAGTTAATCTAACAGAGCTAGGAATAAGCAACACCCAAATTGAGAGAATAAGATACCGAAAATTACTTGGCATACACATAGAAAATTTATTGAACATTACTTGTAATGTAGTGTAATTGCCCTATAGTAAAAAATTATTGAAAACTCTATGTACGCTCTATAAAATCCACTGTTATGTACATCACTCAGATGACGCTATATTATTCACTCATTTATCCATATTTCGCCAACAATATTTGTGTATGGGGATTTTTGACTGAAAACTACTTCAAGCATATAATTATTCAACATAAATCAGCAATTTGAATAATAACAAACAGCATGCAAAAACTTTACTTAAATTATAAAACATGCAAAATAAAAAAGCTTTAAAAAGCTCCAAGTCACTCTCCAGTTTACTGTCTTCAAGACTACATTGCAATACTAATCCTGACTTGAAACACTTCACAGAGGGCTGTAACAGAACCCCCAACTCCCTAAACCCCTCCTTACCCATAAACCACAATATGGTATAGTTATACAACCTGGAGATTCTGCTGACTACAGGAAGTCTGGAGGCATCTACTGAAGCCAGTTCAACTTTCACATATAACCCCCTATGCACTCTGTTTTAAGTAAAGTTCTTCATCAACATACTTAACCTACACCAGAGTGCATGGGGTTTATATGTAAAACTTGGACTGGCTTCAAAAGAAGCCTCCAGACTTCCTGTGCATTCAATAAAATTCCAGGTTGTATAACTTATACCATGTTATGGTACAGGGGTAAGGTGCACTGCCGGGAGTACCTTCATCACTGGTTCAAGTTACCTCATTGCTCCAGTTGATTTTCTCATATATATATATATCACATTAGTGAGATTTCTATGTGAATTAATATTATTATTATTATTATTATTATTGGGAAAATCCATAGGAGCCGTGATGAGATTCAAACTTATGTGCTGGGTGTTTCCAGGCACATGCTCTAGACAACTAAACCATGCCATGATCAAAGGATTGCAACTTAGGTTACTACTGCATCCACGAGGATTCCTTGAGGCTTACACTGAAGCCAAACCAGGGGTTCCCATAATCCCCCCATGCACTCTTGACTCTGTCATCTAGGAATGTTCTTCCTCTGATGCTCCTCTTTCAATACGGAGAGAGTAATCACACTAACATGACTGCATCAATGAGAAATCTGCAGGACAGCCAGCAGTTATGTGCTGGGTTTTCCCAGACTCACACTCTAGATGACTAGACCACAGCATGGTTGAAAAGGATGGCAACTACTACTGCATGGGGGGTTTGTGCGATGCCCTGGTTTGGCTTCAGTGGAAGCCTCAAGGAATCCTCGTGGGTGCAGTAATACTCCAGGTTGCAATCCTGTTGACCATGTCGTGGTCTAGTTGTCTAGAGCGTTAGCTTGGGAACATCCACCGCATAGGTCCGAATCCTCATCACAGCTCGTATGGATTTTCTCATTGATTCAATGACAGTAGTGTGATTACTCTCTCTGTTTAATATTATTATTATTATTATTATTATTATTATTATTATTATTATTATTATTATTATTATTATTATTATTATTATTATTATTGTTATTATTATTTTTATTATAATAATGTTTTGGCTTCAGTGAGCAGGCAGTTCCATGAATTTATAACCCTTCAGGCAAAAAAAAAGCATCACCAATATTTTGTCCTGTGTTGTGGCTTGTTAAGCTTGAAAGCCAATGGTCTAAAATAAAGTACCCTGTAGTTTACACTAAGTATTAATTATCACTGAAAATAATTCATAATTCATCGTGTCAGGAACAGGCAGTCAGTACAGTATATATTATATACAGTATACATAATAGGCTTATATCGAGGTCCACCCAAGGTCGAATTACTGACCCTTCCCAGGAAGCAACCCTACAAGAAGTTAACTACTGGGTACCTATTTACTGCTAGGTTTACAGGGACATTAGGTGATAGGAAACACAACCAGTCATTTCTGTCCCACCCAGGATTCCTGATTGTGTGTTGAGTGTGTGAACTTGACTGCATTACTGGGACCCTATTATCATATTTCATGTGATTTCATTGTGCAAACCTAATGTACCGAGTGGTTCAAAGGACTTAACTTTAACAGTGATTAGATGATTATTGCATAAATGATTGTTTCTGTTCTGCTGACAACAGAAACCAAATACACCAGCCACAAAGACCCGGGCAGAGATTGGACTGATGGTGCTTGTTGTGTTGTTATTCGTCACCATTGTACTTGGCATCTCCCTCACCACATACTTTTACAATCTTCACTTACTTGAGGTAAGAAACCTTGCATTATTTATTTATTGCAATATTTAAATTGTTAATGAAAGTGTACAAAAATGTTATTTGTAAATAAATTTGTCGATACTACATAGTATAACAATTTCGTAAACACAATTCATAGATTTGTGTTGTCTCATACTTGTGTATTCTCCATCTCTGCAGCTCTCTATATTTAACTGCATCAAGTTCTATGAATCTCCAAGGATTCTGGAAATTTATAATGCAGAATGGAAGCCTCTCACTACAGTACATCTAGGGAGCAGCCTCCCACCAAACTCAATACCTGAGGACTGCACAAATTATCTCCATTACCTCAAAAGGCACAATTACACTATGCCACACAAAAGACCAGATGATGATGATTATGAGTAAGTAAATTTTGTACTGTGTACATATGTTGGTGAAATATGTTGTACACACTTTGTACACCACAAAGTGTGAGACTGAATATCTGGCTTAGCTCCACACATGCAGAATTAGCTGCACTACAACTTGCCACTAATGCACTGAAGAACAGTGGAGGAGTAATTTTCTGTGATTCAAAGTCAGCTCTTCAGGCCCCTAAAAACCCAACATGCAAAATAGATACTAGGAATGTTGTAACATCCATTATAAACATTATTAATGCAAAGAGCAAGAGTTTCAGTCTCATTTCTATGGCTACCATCTCATATAGGTATTGTCCAGCATGATGACACAGACATGGAAGCTAAAACTGCATGTGATAAGCCTTAAAGTGAGTTGGATATGGGCATTCCAATCTCTGCTGTAAAAGCTGCAATATTTCAGGAAATTAGGGAAGACAGAAAAGCAGTTACTGACACACACAAAGGCCAGAAAGCAAGACTATAAAAAGCTATGACATGTTTAGAACCGAGAATTATGTGTACGGGGAGAGTAAAACATCCACTAGACAGTGTGACATTGTAATTGCCAGAATTACGCTGGGATATCAATATCTATGGCGGATGGCTGCAGATAATGAATCCCCCAATAGTGAACATTCCAATTGTAAACTATGTGAATAAGAGCTGGGACATACTTTCCAACACTATATCTGTGATTGCCCTGTTATAAGTGACTTTAGACCAAATGGTATGAGGTACTTTGAGCTCTGTAATTACTTCCTACACTCAGGAATATTGGAAGATATTTTTGTGTTGTACCCAGATTTTGCTAGTGGAGGCTATTTCATGTTCTCTCCTGATTTTTAGTCAGAGCTGATTTGTTCTTGTATTGAGGCCAATAATTTCTTCCCTGATTCCATGTATGACTAACCATCCTGTGAGATGGAAATATTAGATGAACTTGTAGCTAGTTTTTTATCTAGACTGTTTAATCTTTCATACATAATAGGGTAACAGCACATTGCTGTGTATACCTAAGCTTGTTATTAAAAAAAAGTGATCTACATGTAACATAAATGTTTTTCCTTGCAGGGATATGGTATGTTTAGACTGGACTGGGTTGGCTCAGTTACAGCTCCGCAAATTGTATGCCCAAGGTGATGTTCAGTGCTACTCAGTGTGGTGGGGAGCAGCAAATGAAGAATTTAAACTTAGAGATTGTTTGAAAGCAGACAAAGAGCATGGAGTATGGTGGGGGGGTGGGGAAATGAGTGAGGGTGGATTCCCGGTCACAAACGCAAATATTGCACCTGAAAGAATGGTCACCGGCAAACTTGGAAGAGATTCTTGGGGTCAACTTTTACGACATACGTGGCTTTCTGATCGGGCTTCTCTTCTAACCCTACCAGAGAGTTTCAGTGGACAAGTCTCCATTAATTATGAGAATGATGGGCAAGTATGTTTAGAAACTGGACCATACCCATCACTGATAGCTCCATTACCAACAATGGAATACCATCTCTGCACAGCTCCCAATGTGACTTCTCTTATATATTTCATGCACCAAGAAGCAGTTAACAAAAGAAAAATTGTTGTTGAAGCTTCCTCTAGTCTTGTCACACACAAATCTTATGTGGAAGAAAATCAAAATACAGAAGCACCGCTAGGTCATCCAAAGGCTGTTGGACATATGAATGTTTCACGGAAGCCACGTAAAATATTAAAAGAAATCTTCAAAAAAGAGGTAAAAGATCGTGTCCAAGAAAGACTTGAGCACCCTGTTTGGGTGCCATGGATGCCCCCTGATAGACCGCAGCTCACACAAGAGGCAGTAATAGAATACGTAGAAAGTATTCTCAGTAAAAAATATGGACTTCAGGGGCATGTATTACTTCCACCTTCCTGGCAGGGTGAGCCTGGTGAACTAGAATTTGACCCAGATAGATTTCCTGATCCAGCATTATTGGCACAGACACTGAAAGATAAAGGCTTTCATCTGGCGCTCACTATTCACCCTTTTGTTAGTGTTGGGGCTTCAGCGTTCAATAGTGGGACTAGGGAAAATCTCTGGGTGAGACAGAAAAACTCCTCGCTACCTGCACTGACTAATTATGATGAGAGTCATCCTTCAGTGGTTACAGATTTTAGTAACCCGAGAGGAACCAAGTGGTTTACATCTCGCTTGCAACACCTGCAAAAATCGTACAAAATTGATCGTTTCCATTTACAGCCAGCAGATGCTCATGCTCTACCTGTATTTCATGAATATCACATGCCCCTCCCAGGGCCTGATTCAATATTAGTATATTTTATGGCTTCTGTAAGTGCTGTATCACCACCTGTGAGCACTGAAGGGACAGTCACTACACCGATGCCTCCAACCTTCCTGACACTTGGTACAGCAGATGGATCCTGGAGAGGTCTTGGAACACTGGTGCCACGTGTTTTAACCCTGGCTATGTTAGGGTATTCCTTGGTTGATGTCGGACCCATTGGTGGCATAGCTAGACATGGACATGTTCCTGAGCGAGAACTCTATATACGATGGTTGCAAGTTGCAACATTTCTACCAGCTATGCAGGTTAGTACTGATCATTTTTTCCTCACAATCCTGTGTTTGTCTTATGTTGCATATAATTTATTGCATAGTGATTATGAAGCCCTTTTTTGCAATATCCCTTGCTCATTATTCAATAATTTGTTATCCAAATATAATGCTAAATTATCTGTGAATAACTCATTAGATCTATGGTTGAACAGTCTTCTCATATTACCAGTTGAAGTGAATTTCTGCCTTGCAATTCTTCACCAGATTTCCCTTTATATTTTAATAATAATGCATGTCATAATTTATACTTTATCTTTAATTTCATGTATGATGTATGTTGAATTGAGCATTTCTAAATACAGTGTATCTAATTGAAAATGAAATAAGTTTATTGAGGCATAAATACACACAAAGGGATGAGGTAGCTCAAGGTAGTCTCACCCCATTCAGTACAACATGTTCATATATATATATATATATATATATATATATATATATATATATATATATATATATATATATATATATATATATATATATATATATATATATATATATATATATATAAATACACATCACAAACAATAAGCATATTACCGAACATCTGAGTGATAAACATATACATGCCTTCCTCTACACATGCAGTATGTTACCAGACGTACACACAAATACTTGTATGACTAGTAACACAGACAATTTACAATAGACATTCAGACAATTCAACAATCTTGGTGTATATCTAAGGCTTTTATATTTCAGCTGTCTTTCCTTGAAGCACACATTTGCATAGTGACCCATCTTTTCATTCACTTGATTTTATGTTAATAAACCAATACTTTCCCTTGAATAACCTATATTTTCTAGCACATCACACTCTAGTCTCTACTTCATTTAAACCAGATACGTATTTATGTACAGTATTTCTATACAAGAAGGTACATTGGGTTGAGAAAGTACATATATTGGGGGTTTGAGTGTAACATTCTTGCAAAGCCACTAACACACGCACACAGTATTTTGGGCAGGTCCTTAAGCTATACATGTACAATAAAGGTAATAAAATAATAATAATAACTTCATTATCATAATGTAGTTATTATTATTATCTTCATTATCATTATCATTATTATTATAATAACTTCATTATCATAATGTAGTTATTATTATTATTCATAATACTGTATCTACATTACAAATTGATGAAATACTGTAGATAATAATGATGATGTTGAATATCTAAAGTACTAACATGGGTGAGTGGGTAGCACAAGATGGGAAACTATGAGGATGACATTACGTAATTTTTGGTTATACTTTTGAATAAGGCATAGGTTGGACAATTTTTTAATTCATTAGGCAGTGAGTTCCTACTGAATTAAAAAAAATTGTTCAACCTATGCTTTATTTAGAAGTAAAACCAAAATGTACCTAATTTCATCCTCATAGTTTCCTACCATGTGCTTCAAACTCACACTGTATCGTGTACTACCCACTTCCCCAATATTAGTACTTAAGACATATATCTTCACCAGTGTAATCACCTCTGTCAATTTATATTGAAATGAAATATATTCTTCACAAAGATTATAAATATTGTACTGTATTTCCACTTACTTACCATATTTTTGTTTTTCCTTATTTCTTTTTCCTTATGTTTCCTTTACTTTCCATTTTTTTTCCCTTACCACCATTGTTTTTCTGACAATCCACCTGTTTCTAACCCGCAGCTCCTGCCAGAGCCAGGTTTAAGTCAGCTATTTTATTTGAAGACAAATACTGTACATATTTTATAGGCAACATTTTGTCAATATGGCAAGTGAAAAGATTATTAATACAGACATTCCCCATCATAGAAATGAAAAAGCATATCTGTTTGTTATACCCGCATAACACATAAATTAAAATTTTATTAGTTTTTGGTTATTTAGAACAATTAAGCTAATTTGTTAAATAACCCAACAGATCAGTGTGCTGCCACATATGTACGACAAAGAAGTAGTCAATTTGGTGACTGAGTATATAGAGATAAGAAAGACCATGGTTCTTCCTCGCCTCCTTCAGAATGTTTCAGATGCTCTTGAGCTGGGAACTCCACTAATTCACCCCCTAGCACTTTTTGACCCAAATGACACTGAAGCTGCAAAGGTGCATGATGAATGGATTTTAGGGGAAGACCTACTCATTGCACCTGTTACTGAAAGAGGAAAACGAAATCGAAATATTTACCTCCCAACAGGAATCTGGAAGGATGAAATTGATGGCAATTTACGACGTGGAGGACGATGGCTCAAAGATTACAAAGTTCCTTTAACAAAAACACCACACTTTACCCTTAAGTCAGTAGAGGGTAATGCCCGATAAGCATCTAGAATAATTGTTTTTTTTCAAAATGTAATCAAAATACTCGTCAAACTGTAAAGATAGTTTCCCAACTAAATTATTGACATACATTTTCTTGGTAGTCTCATGGGATTCATAAGGTGGAAATTACAGTACCTTCATTAGAGTTTAATTCATAAAAACAAGACTTGTGGTTTGCAAAATTATTGTTAAAAACAGTGGGTCAGGGGTGACATTAATGACTGATGTTTACCTGAATTTACCTGAGGGCCTTTATGTTATTGTATTCTTAAAGGGGCAATCATTTCAATATTTAAGAGCATATTAAACAAAATTCATTTAATTTCAGTTTGACAGTGTTGAATTCTTGTATTTTATTGATTAAAGATGAAATTTTATTGAGAACATGCTAAAAGCATTCTCTAACAAGACCTTGCTTTTTTTTTGTTCAAATGTAAAAACTGTATATATTTTAACTGTACATAAGAATTCATACCAGTTTACCTTATTCATTCATTCATGTATTTGTATTACCCCCCCCCATGTCTCACGTTTGTGGAGGAGAGAGGGAAAGAGCGCAACAGCCTGGAGGAACAGACCGCAACAATGTAGTGTAAGTAGGTACAGCATAGAGAAGGGGGGAAAAAAGCTATGTATTGTTGTTGCTAACCGGTTGGAGGCATACAGCAAAACTGGACTGCACATTGAGGTGATATCTGTAAAGTAAATATGATATCTGTAAAGTAATGGCTGTTTTTTTTTTATCACTGATATCACATTTTTTATGTATGGGGCTGGAACATGTTTCTCATTAATTAAGCAAAGCCCATACATAAAGTTTTGTTGCTAATGCTTTTCTGATCTGAGAAATACAGTATGCACCAAATGTGGGAATTTTGACAAATATTTTTAATTTTTGAAGAAATTAAATAAAATTTTAAATAATTTTTTTGGGGGCAAGTCTTACCTTTTGGCTTGAGCTCTAACCCTATTATAAATACTGTTTATATTATATTATAAATATTATAAATCTAATCTTATTATAAATATTTAGCTGATTTAAAATATTCAGAATTCACTGCCAGCATGTATACTCTACATAAATATTGTATATGCATATTGTTCATGCATACTTGGCATATTCCTTACATGACTACTGTACTGCATATGCATGCATGGCATGTATACTGGGAATATTCTCTACATGAATATTGTACATGCATACTTGGCATGTATACTAAGGCTGCATATTGGGCATATATATACTATAAATGCATACTGTCCATATATACTTTAAATGCATATATATGTAGATAATTGTGTATGTATAACATGTATACATATTATGCATGTATAATACACAGGTATACTGTGCATGTATACTCTGCAAGTTCCAAGTAATGGGAACCTGAAAACATGCCACAAACAAAGGTAACAAAAAATATATACATGAATGTTGAGTAATTAATGTGATATAGTATATAATTATTTTCTGTGTGTTGACTGCTGTCTAGTACAGTACTTAATTGTGTTGACATTGGTTACATTTCGATATGGTTGTGATTTAATATATACTTAGGTAATTGTACTTCTTTTATAAATAACATTGTTTTCCACATGTTTATTTTATGAATTACAGTGCTAGAAGTATTAAGTTTTTGTATAGTATATTTTATACATATAAATCTTCTCTGAATGCCTTTTATTCTCTTCTCTGAAGAGAATAGTACATATTCTCTTCAGGCATACATACATACATACATACATACATCTCACACACACATACATTTATGTTATATATTTGTTTAATTAGTGTCACTTGGCTCAAATATTACTGGATACACATCTGTATGAAATAAATGTAATAACTGAATATGTTGCATTCTTAAAGTTAGTGGTCAGTAAGATGGAGCTAGAATTGTAGAGAACAAATGATCATGTAGTACTGTGTAGCTGTGCAGGCAATACAATGTGTCACCATATTTAATGTTTAAATGATAAAATGGTAACTTACACACTTGCTCATCTTGTTACTGAGACCAGAAGCAATTTGTGGATATCTGTAGCATATAATTCATTATGATATATGATGGAGTCAAGGAAGAAACTAGGCAGGGAAGCATAAAGGAACTAAGAGTATATAGTATATAAAATAACATTTAAAGACTCTGGTTGTAAATGTCAAATCAGACAAAACGATTTTCACTGACGAATTTTGTTCGCATATTAAGTAGGATTAATTCATTATGGAATTAAAAAAGTATATATTGTATGCATATATATGTACAATGCATACCGGATTAGTAATCAAATGAAGAGTTTTATGTACAGTATATGGGTTAAGTATATAAGAGAAAATATATTTGAAATTCAGTGCAAATTTGACTCAGGGTATAGGTTCATAATGGACATAAGGACCACTACCTCTAATGGCTTCGTTGAGGACAGGAAGCCGGTGGCTTGTCAAAGGTCCCCCCATTTGTCCTAATGATTTTATCAAGCTGGATTTTAAAATTCAGAAGTAGTATTAAATTATACTACAGTACTGGATAACATGTGTGGAATTATTTAGAAAATGTTTTTATACAAAATAGGTGTACATAAATTAAATGCTAAAATACTTATATAATTTTTTGAGCGATGAAATATAAGTCAGTTGAATGTGTACACTGCATTTCTCACAGATGAATATTTACTGAACAGTAGCATGTGATATTTATTGAGCATTTCTGTTACAGTTTGTAATTCAAAACAAAATTTGTGTATGAATAATTGTTCATGATTCATTTGCTGTTCATGTTCTTTACTGCTTCTCAGCCTTTTATTTGCCATTTCGTTTGTATATAAGCTATTCATGCAGTTTTTAATCTTTTCTTGTCACATCTGTTACACCAACCAAATACTGTTCTGTACCTGCCCCCATGTTACACAAACCAATATCTTATGTTCTGTACATATTTCCATGTTTCATCAACCAGTACTCTTTGTTCTCTGCTTGTTCACCTGTGTTACATCAGCTGGTACCATATTCTCTGCTTTCTGTGTTACATCAGTCAATCCCCTCTACTCTTTACTTACTCTGATGTTACATCAGCCTATACTATGTTCTTGCTCCTGTGTTAAATCAACCAGTGTTCTATGTTCTTACTTTCCTGTTACATCAGCTTGTACCATGTTCTTTACTTTTTTCCCTGTTACATCAACCGGTGCCTAGTGTTCTTTGGTTGCTCTTTATGCCATCTCAGTCCATCTGCATCTTTGACTTCCTTGTGATAAATACAATTAAGTTACTAAGCGTACTAAAGCGAAAAAGGATTCCAACAAGTGACGACTCATTACACAAAGTGAAGCAAGACCGGATGAACAAATAGGAAACAAAAAGACTGAAGTGAAAAGTATGATACAAGAGGCCATTAACTAGGACTATACTCTGAATGCATGCGGTCCCTCGATCTTTGCCCCTCAATCAACAACAAAACTTTGAATGTTGCCATACGTATAGCTGTATTACTATCATTGCTATCACAACAGTGATATCAATGATGTCCTCTATGTGTAAGTTTGTACAAAGGAGCCAAAAAGAGAGATTCTTTCTTGTGTCAGTTAATTATTGTGCTTCTAAGTAGTAAGAGTTTCCTCTAAAGGCAAGTAAAGGCCAGTTAATTTACCTAACAGAATGTGTTACTGTACTTAGTGCATAACTTTATATTCAATCTTATGTATAATTTGGATTGTTCATAAGATACTTGTAAAAAGGATCATCATAAGGATCTCCTTTTTCCTTAATATCTTTTATATTATATTCTCTAGTTTAGGATTTTGTGTTATGCCTGTAAAATATTTAATCACACAAGTGAACTGAATCAGAATTACTAATATGCATTAATGTTTGTATACAGTGACTGCATTTGTTATATATATAACTTTTTATTGAGAATAGTTTGCATTATCAGCATATCTTTTGTATAACAGCTTCTTGTATTTTAACTCATATAACTGGAGAGAGAAGTCTAACCTCAGTTGCAATGCTACATTCCATCTATTTTGTAATGTCTGGTTATGTAATAATGTGTACTTAATTTGGTAGTATAACTGTCTCAAACAAAATTAAATGTAGACATAGACTGATTAGCAATTGGTTGCATTTCTTTATGTGATGACTTTATGCATTTAAAATTATTAAATGAGATATAATAGTTACTGATATTATTTATTATATTAGTTAATACTTGTACAACAAAAATCATTACAATTTGAATAGTGTTGGACTTCAGGATGACCCAATGACTTGGTTCACATAAAAGTGAATAATGTGTTTTGTGGCACCATCCTGTGTTTGTCATTAAATATGGCACTAAATATTTTGAGAGAAAAAAAAAAAAGAGTTGGTTATGCCTGATGTACATAAATGAGTGTCATATTGTCAACATTATGATATTTTGTATAAAATGTGTGGTGCTTCCAGGGCAATCTTTATGTCAAAAATATGTGGTTATAAAGAAATTTTATATAATTTATTGCTGTAATATATGTTTCACAATAAATGTAGAGAATATATGCAATAAATAAACCCCAAAGTTTTTTTGTTTGTTAAATTTTCCTTAGTGCTTAAGTGTTAATTTTGCCAAGTTATGGTATGTTATTTGATAAGAATTCTATCTCATCCAAAGATATTAAGGGTAGTAACCATCAGGTAAAGCAATTAAATGGTTGATTATAATGTTATGAGATGATCATCTTTGTGCCAAATGTTTTACAACAGATCTTCAATCTTAATACAGATCTGTATCTTATGGCCACTGGAACATCTTAGCTGAATTCTCGAAGCAAATGATACCCTACGCAGCACAACCCTGTTTGATACTCAAACTACACAGCTGCTCTGTGAATTTCACTCAAATTAATTCTCTGCTCATATGCTGATGCTAATAATTTGCATGTTGTTACAACAATGAAATAGAAAGAGGGTACAGCATAGTTATATATAATAAATGCGATTCAACCACACATTCTGATAGCCGAGAAATTTAGCCCATAACATCCAATACATTCATACCCAATGAGCAAAGCTACCGAAAGAACATTAGAAAGTTCCTTCGTTAGCCTATGAGAGCTGTAACTTGTTTAGCTAAATGAATTTGAGTGTTCATTTCCTGAGCCCATTAGCCTTTTACACCACTGCTCACAATCTGTCCTCAGGCCAGGCTCTTTAAACTGGTCCCTCCCCCCAAAAAAGATGCGTTCATTAATTTTAACAAATAGTGTACTAACAATTTTGTTTGTGTTAATGGTATATAATTATATACCATTAACACTACTTGCTACTTGCTACTTTTTGGGCTAATTTAAAAGCAAGATGTGCTAATTTGGGCTATTAAAGTTAAGAACGTACGATTGCGAGTTACATGAAAGTAACTAAGCTATAAATAATTGTAATTAATAATAATTGTAAATATTAATTAATACTAAATAATATTATTTAATAAATTAGTCCTAATTCATTGCAGTTTTCTTCCAAGCACAGAAACTTGTAAATATAAATACAAGATAATAGATAGATCGATAAATAAATAGACAACTTTCAAATACTGCACCAAGTAATGGCGAGAGGAAAAAACTAGACAGTATACATTAAATTTGAAATTAATAATGGATGAATGGTAATAAATTGGTGTATGTTTGTATGTATACCAGACAAAGTCCATTTAATGGCAGAATTTAGCCATTTTGTGTAAAAACTTTTATATCTCATATTATTAATGATAACAGTAATCGAAAAAGTCATAGTTTGTATATACAAGAGATGAAACAGAGAGCCATGAGCTAGAGCGATGTGCTGAGTCCATAAGGAGGCCGAGCTTCCAGAAATACCTTCCTGTGATTGGCTGTTGCGGGGAATACCAACACCCTTTTATGAATAAAATTTAAACTAAGAAATAGGTCCTTGTGCACAACAACAAGGTTGTTGTGAAAAAGAACAACAATTTCTGTTTTGCACCTGACAGAAATCTCCATCTAACTGAATAATTTACTCGAATAAGAGGGCAGAGCAGTGTATCATTATTTGTGTCAAGGCAACCCCCAATAATAACGTCACAAGTTAGGTAGCCAGCAAAGTGTTTCTGTAACACTCGTTACATCCTGTAGTATTTAATTATCACTATATTAATATTTTTAAATACTTAACATTTCACTTTTTAGGTAGATTAAAGTTGATGCAGAATGTCATAAGCAAGAATGGTGTGCTGAATAAAGATGATTTATTAAGCGGATGGAGCCTTTAGCTGATCCCTTCCTGTGATTGGCTGTTGTGTGAATGTCAACAAAGAATATCTACCAATCATATGCCGTTTATTATGCACCCCATACCATCTGTGGGCGGAGCTTGGAACCTCCTACCCGAGCACAACAACCCGCCTTATGGGTTGCTGTTTGGCTATTTATAGTGCGTTGGAAAAAAAAGAGATGGCGTTAGTTGTATTTTGTAGGGTAATTTGTTATAAGTGTAATTTGATGTCAACAGATGGCGTAAGCTGTATCTTATGGCCATTATTGACCAGCCAGTTGATAGTGTTCTCTTCTGCCGACAGATGGCATCAGCTGTGTTATTATTACTTCCGAATTCCCTTTAAACACTGATCTACAAATCCCTTGGCTTATTTATGATAAGGTTTTATACCATTAAATATATATTTATATAAGTATAAGTATTAGTTAACTGGAGTTCCGCAATTACTTTTATTTATCAACTGTTCAGGATATCATCATATAATGTCTGGTTAGGACGCACTGCTCTCGATTGATGAAGATTAAGCCACCCAAGAGGTGGCACGGGCATGAATAGCCCGTAAATACTGCTCTCGTAAAATTATTCAGGGGGGTGGGGGAACTATCAAGTGAAAGCGCCAAGCCATTACGACTATATAGCACTCGGAAGGGGTCAGGATACGGATTTGGAATGGGACGGTGGGGATTGAACGCGGACCTGTAAGAAGCGAGACCGTCGCTCTACCGTCCAACCCAAGTGGTTATAAGCGTAATATTATTAAAACAACAATTTATGCATATAATAACAGCATTTCACACTAAAAATACTTGGATATATTGAAATTTGGTAGTGAATTCCAATCTAGGAATCTCCTATGACTAAACTGTACTTTTTAATTATTTTTATGTACTTACTACTTATTATTAAATTATTAAGTATTTATTATAATAATTAAATAAATTATGTTATTTAATATTTAAATTAAATGATAAAATAATAGGTAATAATAAATCATTGTGTAGCGGGACAGGCAGCCAGTGTATATATACATGTTAGGCTTACACCAAGGTCCCACAAAGGTCCCACAAAGGTGCCACAAAGGTGCCAAATTAAAGACTGGGTGCTGCCGGGGCGGGCCCAAGGGCTGCTGGCGGCCCTGGCCAGGCTGAACTTCCGCGCCCTTATAATCACTATTGTTTAATAATCTTCACAGGGAGAAACAACTGTAAATATAGGAATAGTTTATTACAACATACACGGTAAAGAAAACAGCTCGGAAACTAAGGAAATAAAGCTGCCGAAAAAACATTAAAATCCACTTCAAGTTCAAGTATGTTTATTGGGACAATAAAAAAAATACATCTCAAAGGGATAGAGTAGCTTAGGCTATTCCTACTCCCCTCCCCCCCCTCTACTTCAAGTCCCTCAAGGGGCGCACAAATTCAGTGAGTACAAATACACAAATCACAATACAAGAACCCATTTAACATAGCAGGTTAAAATAGGAAGCACAGCATATAAGTGTTACAAGTGAGTTACAAGTTACAAGGGAACAAGTGATATATATATATATATATATATATATATATATATATATATATATATATATATATATATATATATATATATATATGTAATATATATATATATATATATATATATATATATATATATATATATATATATATGTATGTAATATATATATATATATATATATATATATATATATATATATATATATATATATATATATATATATATATATATATATATATATATATATATATACAGTATATATAATATGTGTGTATGTGCAGAAATAATATTAATAAAACAATTAACATCGTGTAGTGTACTCTATATATCAAAATATATTACCTTGAAACCCATATCATTCATTAAAAATTAAAAGATTGGGCTACTTTTATTACAAATTCGCTACTTTTAGAGCGTCAGCTCGCTACTTTCAGCAATTTAGATCTGGCAACCGTGGTGTGCGGGGCGTCGAGGGTGAGGAAGGTGGCGGCCGGGAGGGTCCTGCTGACGGGGTCACTGGTGCAGCAGTTCTTCAGGCATTACCCGCACAGTGAGGGGCGGCCCGGCTGCTTTATGACAGGGCGAGCCGACAGGATACACCATGATAATACTGCAGGAGCCCCATATACCTTGCTCTGTTGCGTTGATTCTCCTCTGGGGGAGTTGACGTCACGGCGTCCACAAGCCAGGTACAGTTGAAGTCGTTGTGTGTACGGCACTACACTCTATTGTATAAGGCGATTACTGTGTACAATGTTATCTGTACCATACTACTTGTGTAAAGGAGGAAATGTATATGTTTATCTCTCAGAATGTTCGGTAATATGTTTATTGTTTGTGATGTGTGTCTTATGTATGTATTAACACGATGTACTGAACGGGGTGAGAATAGCTTGAGCTACCTCATCCCTTTGTGTGTATTTTACCTCAATAAACTTATTTCAATTTCAATGTTATCTAAAGTATTGTCTAAGTTATGTGTATGGCTAGTATTAATGCTATTTGGTTTCAGTTCGAAAGCTGTAGTTTGCTAACGTAGTGATTATATGAACAAATCCACAAGTTGTTGCGGCAGTTGATTGATTGACAGTTGAGAGGCGGTACCAAAGAGCGGGTTCCCAGACGCGCTCTAGTCAACTGTTCCACGACATGGTAAGAAAATTGCAACCTGGTGTGCTACTGCCCCACCACGAGGCTCCCGAGGCTTCCACTAAAGCCTAATCTGGGTTTTACAAAATTACCTCATGTACTCGTGCTCTGTCAACCAAATACTTCTACCTCTGATTTTACTTCTAACTTCATAAATATACTTCACTGTGTATACGTCAATACACATAAATAAACAATACAACATACATAGGTTCGAACCCTCATCAAGGCCCTTGTGGATTTGTTCATTTGATATATCACGTCATTGTGATATGTGTGTATATAGTCAGTATGTTACTATTATAGTGATACTGCAGCCCCAATAAACTCGGCAGACTCCTATGTTAACACTGCCCAGCATAGACTCGAATAATGTATCTCTTGAGAATTTGCATTACCTACTGATAGGTCCGATAACTGAGGTAGACCTGACCAAATGTAAACTGTGTCAGCAAGATTATTCGCCCACCTTCCGTCACTGTGTGTTGGAGTGCGAAAAGGTAAGTGAATTTAGAGACAGCTCTATAACAAATGTTCAAGAGATTTGTAAATATTTAATTCAAAGTGATCTGCCACCAGAAATTTTAGCCAAATATCCCCAGTTTGCTAAGTGTTGGTAGTAAATGTGGGTGATTGTAACCTTTCCACCACTGCCACTGATGTAGTGAGGTGTGAAAGATATTGATATCAATATCAATTATAATATGAAACTAGTTCCATCATTTAGAAACCAGTTTTTATCCAGCTCTCTTCTGAATATAAACGTATCAATTTGTACCTATTGTTTCGTGTTCTATTTTGTATTAATTTATCACATACATATTTATTACTAATTAATCGCAATCTTGACCACCTTAATTGGCGGCTGAACAACAGATCGATCATTCTTACTCGTGTTAATGGCTAAAATCTTTTAATCTTGTTGAATGTTGGAATAAAATATTTTCTCTTGCTAATCATTGGAACAAACTATTCGTCCTCTTCTTGACAGCAGAGAAATCATAGGTGTGATATTACTTGATTGTTTCAAGTGTAGGTTAGACAGGTATTAATGATTTCGGTTGGATATAAGAGCGCCCTCATATGGACCAATTGGCCTCCAATAGTTTTCTTAATTCTATGTTCTCATTCTTACTCTCGATGATGGCTCAAGCAAGACATTCGTACTCTTGCTGACAGAAAAGATCAGTCTCACAGTTACCAATAACGACAAAAAAGATTATAGATTTTGTCAGAAATTCGACCATCGTACCAACAAAAACATAATTACATAATTATTAAACAAATATCAGCAAGTAGGACAGCCTTTCACTGCTGTCGCGGTGATTGAAGCGACACATCAACTAATATTGCAGGTGGCTAGAACAGTGTTGCAGGAACGTGGAGCAATATACGGCCCAGTGTTGCGGGAGGCTGCCAGCCAGGTGTTGAATCTTTGTCATGCTCGGCAACACTCTCGTGAGAGCTTTTGTTAAGTAGCCTCGCACCTCCCAACATAAACAATTTTCTTTAACCTCAATATATCGTTTTTCCCTTTATGATGACGTACTTTCTCTTTCATGTTCTCTCTCTCTCTCTCTCTTGCTAACTGTACTTCTCTCTGTGTGTCTGTTTCCATCTCTTTCGCGTCAACGCGAAATACAGTAACTCGAGATAAGGAAAACACAAATATCTTCGCTCTAGATTGAGGCAAGAATGTAGCAGATAAATGGAACAGTGCAATTATAACGAGTCTTCGAGCTGAGAGGACTGTCTCATGAGGAAGGACTGAAGGAAGGAAGGTTCTGAAGGAACAAAACTTCACATTTAAAATTTAAATGCCGGTCCGTCTATAATTACCCAAATCTACCCAAAACTACTCAAAGCTTCATTGAAGAACTGTGATATATATATACTTACTATAATGTTGATGCTGAATGTAAAACATGAAAAAAACATAATTTTTAATTTCTTAATTACAACTTTATAACAAGTTCAAGTATGTTTATTGAGACAAGAAAGAAATACATCTCAAAGGGATAGAGTAGCTTAGGCTACCCCCCCCCCCCACTTTTTTTTTCGTTATATATATATAAAAGAAATTAGACGAGACTAATTGGCAGGTGACGCCTTAGGAAGTCGACGATCCAAGCGACAATGTTGGGGCTTTGGGTAATTAGATGGACCCAATTTCGTTATAAAATTATATTATTTCAGAGTAAAACGATAAATTTACAGCATTATGGTGAGTAAATATATCAGTTCTTCATTACTTACGTAATGCCAGGAAGCTTTGGGTAATTAGACGGCCCCGCACAGGCTTCTTATTATCTCCGACAACGGGAATTTGTAAAATTGGTTAATCCAAAGGCAAAATATTCCCAACATAACCCAGGGAAAGATAAACCAAAAAAAACTCAAGAAAAAGGTCCTCAAACAGACCTTTCGAACCTATGCGATTTGAGATAGATTTAACCTTAAAGATTTGAGATCAAAATTGACGCGGGAAGCCTAGCGTGGGAATGGAAGATTAACGTGGGCGTCTGGTCCATAGGATGGCTGTGTGTTGGGAAGAGAGACGACTGCGAGATGAAACTACAATTAATGCCAGTACTGCTTGACGATACTTGAAGATGGTTGGATATAATAGGAGCCGTGGGGAGTGGCTGATGACTACAGCTCGGATGTGAGGACAGGTGAACTAAACGGACAGTTTTTTGTTTAAATTGCCATAAGAATTAAGGTCAATGGGGAGATATTTAGTAGGCCAACAACATGGAGCTCATTGGTAACACGTCCACCACTCGCCGGCACCGGGTCTCCTCTGACACCCCGAAGCGGCCCAGCTCCACTTGCTCGTCCGGAGAAATTACTGTTCTACTTTAATTCATTTCTACACGTTTAACGTGTCTACATGCTTCTACTGTTTATTATCGTCCTTTTCCCTCCCCCTTCTGCTACCCTATCCTCCCATCCCTTTCCCTATGTAGCCCCATCCTCCCCCTCCCCCTTATGTAGCCCCATCCTCCCCCTCCCTCAGCCACCCACCTACAACTCTCCCCGGGGTAATGGCTCCTCACCACCACAATAAAATATGTCTGATGTCATCTGTCACACCCACACACCCACCCATCCCGACACTTCTGTTTTCTCCAAGTCCGAGTAAACTAATGTTGGGCAGGCAGGCAGGTGGGTAGGGAGGTGATCAGGCAGGCAGACGGGTAGGCAGGTGGGTAGGAAGGTGATCAGGCGAAGTCACAGGCAGACAGCTAGATTGGTTTGTACAGTGGCAGGAATGTTGATATATGGGAGTACACTTCAAAAATTGCTGCTATTACTACTACCATTACCACAACTATTTCTAGTAAAAATATACCACATCTACTACTACAGCTAATAATGTTACTGTAACTTTTGCAATTACTAGTTAGCCACTAGTATGGTATTTGTTCAATAAGACTAGACAGGTGTCCACAGTCAGGTATGGAATGAAGATATCCATTCATCATCTACTATATACTGTGTGTATGTATGTGTATGTATGTGTGTATATATATATATATATATATATATATATATATATATATATATATATATATATATATATATATATATATATATATAATATATTTAATATATATTATATATATATAATATATATATTATATATATATATATATATATATATTTTATTAAATATGACCGAAAAAGTAAGATTAATAATTCTAACACGAATTTTCTCAATCTTTCGTACATTATGCTTCACTGTTGGAGGTAAATCAAAAATCACTTCTCCAAAATTCATTTTTATTTCTAGTCTGACGCGACACGGGCGCGTTTCGTAAAACTTATTACATTTTCAAAGAAAATCTTTGAAAATGTAATAAGTTTTACGAAACGCGCCCGTGTCGCGTCAGACTAGAAATAAAAATGAATTTTGGAGAAGTGATTTTTGATTTACCTCCAACAGTGAAGCATAATGTACGAAAGATTGAGAAAATTCGTGTTAGAATTATTAATCTTACTTTTTCGGTCATATTTAATAAAATATGTCTACAGGAAAGACTGCTACCAAAATATATATATATATATATATATATATATATATATATATAATATATATATGTAGCCTCAGCCTCCCTCCCTTTATGTAGGGTAGCCCCATCCTCCCCTACATATTTGTGTATATGTGTGTATATGTATAACATGTAATGGTATGATCTATAGTTAAAGAAGGTCTTCCAAGCGTTCGTATTGATCCGAAATATTTCGTTGCCTTGTATATTTTTACCGAATTGCTTTAAACCTCGAATAGGTCTTCCTCGTTTGGTTCTATGAATCCTTTTCAATGTTTTAAAAGTTGAGGGTGCAACAACCTGGACTAACACTTCCTTGGCGATTCCAAAGGATCAAAGTAAAGCCGAGTAGTCGTGTGGTCAACTCGGGCCCTCAGTGACAGCTTCGTCAGTAGCTCTGGCCAGGATTCATCATTTACTTGTCCACTTGTGAACTCTGTACATCAGTACTCACTCATGGCGGCTTATTGACCAGTCTGAGCTCCGAAGCGCTCGCTACTAGGGGTGTCTACCTTGGCCAGGATACATCAAGCATTTACGTGTCCACTTGCGAGACCTGTACATCTTCAACAATTACGTTTATTAAACAGTTAACGAACTTTGAAATTTCACAATCCAGAGTTGTTATTAAAATAAACAACCTCAGAGTGCTTAGGAGGTCATAAGCTGGTTGCAGAAAACTGTACAGGTTTCGTAAGAGGCTGCATAAATGCTTGGTGAATCCTGGTCCTTGGGCCGAGAACGACCTCGGAGCTCGTAAATCCTTCCATGACAACAACTCAGCCGCCATGATCGAGGATAGATCATGCTTGGTGACTCCTGCACTCGGTCAAGGAGAGTTAGGCAGGTGTCCGCCTTCACCACCACAATAATTCCTCGTTTCTTCAATATTTTAACAATTATTGAGTGTTTATTGGCCAAGGCAAGCAGGCAGATTGAGTATGTAATTAGCCTCGGCTAACTCCCGTTTCAGCTCATTCCACTTCCTCGCTACTATTACATTGAAGTGCCTTCTTACGTCCCTGTGGGCCAGCCGAGTCTCTTAGTTTTAATCTATATTCACTCCTCCTTCCAATGATCACGTTAAACATTTCGTTTTTTTCGCTATCTAAATGTTTCTTAAATATCTTATATAATGTAATCATGTCTCCTCACCTTTTCCGTGAGATCTAGTTCAGTCATTTTGGTGGATTAGTCTTGTAGCAACCCTCTTGACTTTAACTTTGCTTTGTGCTTGCACACTGTAGCAACATATTCTAGTGCTGATCTGAGAAAGATGAAGGCTGCACCACACGCTGCTGGTGTTATTCTGTCATCCTGCCCCCCATGATCGAGTGGCTCCAGATTATATACCCACCGCCAGAGCATTTTCATTTCCTGATTCAAGCATTTGTCGTCGTAATGTGTTGTGCTCTCCCTGTGACCTTCTCATACCCTCGTCAAATGCTGTCGCCTTGCATTTGCTAGTATAAAGTTCGAGGAATGGATATCGGATCATCTCTCTAGTTTGTGTGCGAGAGAGAGAGAGAACGCGAACGAACGAACGAGAGAGAGAGAGAGAGAGAGTGAACACTTCCTGACCCATATCCGGCCAGCGTTGGGAGCCCGTCATATGCTTCCATACGCCACACTCCAAACACAGGGAAGACGATGTAAATAAACAACTTGAAGATAAAAGGGCGATAAACAAGAAAGATAAAGAGTCATTTCATTGATTGACCAGTAGCTGGAAAGGCTGAGCTTTGGAGATAAAGCAGAAGCCTACAGTCACCAAATACAGTGGAAATATCCGCGCCTCTCCCCGCCGCCACCACCACCACCACTGATGCTACCAGCGGCCGCTGGTGGTAATTGTTGTCGTTTACACGTGTCGCTCGTTGTGTTCCTCCTCCTGCTGCTGTTCCACTCTGATTGTTGTAGCTGTGTCTTGACTTGTTGTTTATTTATTTTAGCATAGACAACGTTCGGTAAGTTTGCCTGTTTTGTACTTTATAATGGTAATGGGCTGCCGGGGGGGGGGGGATTAGAAATAGCCTAAGCTACTCTATTCCTTTTAGATGTATTTTATAGTCTCAGTAAACGTACTTGAACTTGAATGCGCTACACACACACACACACACACACACACACACACACACACACACACACACACACACACACACACACACACACACACACACACACACACACGTACACATACGTACGTGGAAGTTGAGTGTGGTTAGCCGGACACAGGTGGAAATTGAGTGCCCAAATGAGCCACAGAGATATTAGAAAGAAATTTTTTAGTGTCAGAGTGGTTGACAAATGGAATGCATTTGGAAGTGATGTGGTGGAGGCTGACTCCATACACAGTTTCAAGTGTAGATATGATAGAGCCCAATAGGCTCCGGAACCTGTACACCAGTTGATTGACAATTGAGAGGCGGGACCAAAGAGCCAAAGCTCAACCCTCGCAAACACAAATAGGTCTCCTCACACACACACGATAATGAAAACTAATGGAAAAACTCAGTAGACTGATACACTGCAAAGTAAAGTTGACACTCCAAAGGTAAATGGTTTTAGAGGCGCGTAAAGTGGCTGCTGCGAGCAGCAAATCTTGTCCCCTAACTCCCCTT
Source organism: Procambarus clarkii (assembly GCF_040958095.1). Lineage (NCBI taxonomy): Eukaryota > Metazoa > Arthropoda > Malacostraca > Decapoda > Cambaridae > Procambarus > Procambarus clarkii. Next base: position 27,877,574 of record NC_091165.1, on the reverse strand, counting down.
GCCACTTCGGGGGGGTATAGGGTGTTTATGTAGCTTCAGGGCACCAATGCCCCCAGCCACAGGGCATGGCGAGAAGGCACCCCTAAGCATACCTAATACCCTATCAAAACACAAACTAAAATATACATAAATGGCAGATCCATTATGAAGGGGAGACAAATTCCCGCATCAGGAACACCTTAGGAGTGGCCATGACCCTAGAAGCACTCGTTAGCCGGATAACAGCGTGTCCCAAACAAGTCAACGTTTACGTAGCCTTGAGAAATATGAATAAATGAGCCTTCAGATCCCTATATACAACCGTGATACCTGTTCCCGAGTGTGCCGTCCCAGCATGGAACCCTCGTCTGTAAAAACTCTTGACAAAACTTGAAAAGATTTAAACATGTGCACTGAAGCTCGTTTCTGAACTGCAGGGACGGAGCTACGAGGAAATACTGGCAGAACTCGACGGCCTCTTCATGCTTGAGGAAAAAAAGTCATAGGAAGGACATGGTAGCGACATTTGAAATTCTTATTGAGATTGACAAAACATGTAAAGAATCAGTGTTACAAGAATAAAAAATAGTACAAGCATGAGAGAAATGTTTTAAATACTAGCAGATTATTTAAATTTACAAAGGCAAACTATCGTAGACCCCAATCATTTTGTTATGATACTGAGAGAGAGAGAGAGAGAGAGAAAGAGAGAGAGAGAGAGAGAGAGAGAGAGAGAGAGAGAGAGGAGGGGGGGGAAAAGGCAAGCAGTAAGAGATAAAGAGTCACACTAACAAAATAAAGATCGACAAAAGAGCCGCTGCCTCTAGACATAGACAATAGGCAGTAGGTGAAAGCATGACTCCTTGAAGGAGAAATATCACTGCTAAGCAACTGTACTTGTTAGTTGCAAACAGGTGGCAGCAGGTGTGTGCGTGCGTGTATAACAGTATGCATCTAAAGTCTCAAATCTGGGAGCTTGGCACTTAATGGGGCATTTCTCTTCATACTTCTCCATCCTCCCTCCTTCCCTGTTCCTTCTTTGATCACTTGTAAGGTCCTTGGAAAGACTACATCACCTGTGTTATAAGCTTCATGTTTAATATTGCTGCTATATGCAGTTCCATCTCCTATAGCCTATCATATAGTTTCCCTAACATTATGTCATCTGCATTTGATTACGTTACTTGTAAACTGTTCATTTCTACTGGTGTCGTCCTGCTGGAGGATGATTGGGCTCCACGTTGGTTATGGGGAGCTGGAGGGACTCGTCCCTTGGGAGTCATTAAGTATATGTTTGGTGGTGAGCTGGAACTGCTTTATACCGTCATTGGTCCTTACTTTACCGTACACGTCTGCCATCCTGGGGGTATCGTTGTCGTCAGTTCCATTTAGTCTTGACTCTACATGCTTCATGCAGGTCGGCGTTCAATCCCCGACCGTCCAAATGGTTGGGCACCATTCCTTCCCCCTCCCCCTCGTCCAATCCCAAATCCTTATCCTGACCCCTTCCCAGTGCTATATAGTAATGGCTTGGCGCTTTCCCCTGGTAACTCCTTCCCCTACACTTTTTTTTCTCTTCTGTGTCTCCCGTTTTTGGACATGACACAATTTAGGTACTCCTTCCGGTATCTCCTTACACGCCATAATTCCCTCTCTTCAACCAGTATGTGTCTCCCTGGTCTCTGGGGGCGGGGCTGGTGACCACGAAGTTAAAGATCAACATAAAAAAAGCTTAGTTTCTAATGACTTTCTCTTTTGTTTAGCGTACAGCCTCCAAGTCTATTGTAAGTGTTGTTTATAGCCTGAATGAGTCTGTTTACGAATCGTGGCTGGTGCTTTCTGATTGGTATTTGGCTCTTGTTAATGTTTAACACGATTGGTGAGGTCACACGTGGGGATAGTTTTCATGTCAATATTTTCCTGGACTAGGCAGTAATAAAGAGTCCGCCTCTAGCCTCAAGGGACAGATGATCCATCTAAACATGGAGGTGCAACAAACCACCACACAATTTGGTCCTATGCTGATCCTGAACTTCATCAATTGTGGGAGTAGATTCCTCCATGTTTACAGATAACGCTCAGCTTCTGAGAAAGGTCGACACAAGGCCACAACACAAGGTCACACCAGAGGAGGACAGCAGAACACAAGGTCACACCAGAGGATGACAGCAGAACACAAGGTCACACCAGAGGATGACAGCAGAACACAAGGTCACACCAGAGGATGACAACAGAACACAAGGTCACACCAGAGGATGACAGCAGAACACAAGGTCACACCAGAGGATGACAGCAGAACACAAGGTCACACCAGAGGAGGACAGCAGAACACAAGGTCACACCAGAGGATGACAGCAGAACACAAGGTCACACCAGAGGATGACAGCAGAACACAAGGTCACACCAGAGGATGACAACAGAACACAAGGTCACACCAGAGGATGACAGCAGAACACAAGGTCACACCAGAGGATGACAGCAGAACACAAGGTCACACCAGAGGATGACAGCAGAACACAAGGTCACACCAGAGGAGGACAGCAGAACGCAGGAAAAGATAGATATACTACGCAGCTGAACAGAGAAATGGCTAATAGATCTTAATCCAAATAAGTGCAAAATAAATAGAGGGGGGTTATGACAGGAGGTTATCCGTCCATCACAGAATGAAGGGACCACGCCTCGTAAAGAGACCTGCAGGTACAGTGTTCGTAAGATCAAGTCTAAACGGGATAACTTCACCAGCTTAAACATTTGCTTTGATTCCGTCTTCACACATTCACCAGTGTGTGAAGATGGAGTCAAAACATGCAGCCATCACCAGGCGAAGCATAGACCGATATGCCACAAAATTCCCTTTAATAGCGGTGGACCTATGTTGTTAATAGTATTCTCTAACTACATTTATGGCAGCTCTATTCTATATTGCTACAATAAAAAAACTTTCCTTCCAGTATGTTATTTTACTGTGGATATTTGGGACCTGGCCTTCTAGTAACTTCCATGTGAACACACATATGCACATACAGGGGCGCTGGTGGCTGAGTGGACAGCACGCTGGATATGTAGTCCTGTGGTCCGGAATTCGACTCCCGGCGCCGGTGGAAACAGATGGGCCGAGTTTCTTTCACCCTGATATCCCTGTTACCTAGCAGTAAATAGGTACCTGGAGTTAGACAGCTGTTACGGGCTGCTTCCTGGGGGAATGTGTGTGTGTGGGGGGGGGGAGTTAGTAACAGTTGATTGATTGACAGTTGAGAGGCGGGCTGAAAGAACAGAGCTCAACCTCCCGCAAGCACAACTAGGTGAATAGAACTAGGTGAATACATGTTGGCAATATGGGAAGTGGCCCAGGAGTTAAAAAGCTGGATCCTGGAGCCACAGATAGGGGGAATACATACAGACAGCTGCCACACCCGACGACTATTAAGTTCAGTAGTTTAGTGTGTTGGCGACCTAAAGAACGACCGCAGGGGGGCGCTACTCTCCCTCCTGGCAGTCCTCAATACTGTCTACCCCCCCCCCATCCCTCCCTCCCTCCCTCCCTCAGTGCTTTCCTTCCTCTCTTCCTACTTTCCCGTCTATCCTTTCTTCCCACCTTGTGTACCTTCTCCCTCCCCCTCCCTTCTTTTTCATCCCAGAGAGAGGAAGAGAAGCAGGACCATATGTTGTGGACTCATTACAATAAATTAGAGGTCGTAAGAGTATGTGGAAGAGTCCCTCCCGTGCAGTAAAACCATTGTTATTGTCTTACCTTACGTTTGTCTTGTACACACAACACGCTACACCTTCAGGTGTATATCCGCCACATTGTTTTACTCACACCATCGTTTATAATAATATAATAATAATAATAATAATAATAATAATAATAATAATAATTACCGTGTCCGGTACTGGGTGGAAGTACAGCAGGTGGTGTGGAAGGTTTCCCTCACCTGTACTACTTTACCGCACCTGTGCTTGTTAAGAGTTGGCTTACGGGCTCACCATAGCCCGTGCTACATGGACACTTCGTCCTGAGTAGCTAAATCTGAAACAACAACAACATTGTTAAGTGTTGTGTGTGTACTCATCTAGTTACACTTACGCGGGGGATGAGCTGCGGCTCTTTGGTTCCGGTTCTCAACCCTTAATCGACTGGTGTACAGGTTCTCCAGAGCCTATTGAGCTCGGTCATGCCTATAAAGTTTTATTGGAGTTGGCCTCCAAACAAATCACTTTTTAACGTGTTGGCCCTACGTTGTGTACTACGTTGCTAAATAGTCTTCTTGTTTGTCCTATTTAACTGAGTATTTTATGTGGTGATCATGTCTCCTGTACTATCAACGCACTGTATTTTGTAGTATTTTACAGTTTTCTAGTTTTATCACCAACCACTTGGGCTGGACGGTAGAGCGACGGTCTCCCTTCATTCAGGTCGGCGTTCAATCCCCGACCGTCCAAGTGGTTGGGCACCATTCCTCTCCCTCCGTCCCACCCCAAATCCTTATCCTGACCCCTTCCCAGTGCTATATACTCGTAATGGCTTGGCGCTTTCCCTTGATCACATTTTTTTTAACATTATAATGTTTTCTAAAATTAACTTGTGGTTTTCCTCTCAGGTTAAGTATTGCCTCTTATTTTCTAGTTGGAGATTTTTAAAATGTTATGGTGTTGCTTATCTTTTCTTATATCTCTGATCTTGTGATATTTTATATATTATTCAACAGGGGATTAGAAATAAACATCGTATAAACTGTACAGGAAATATTAACACGGGTTTCTTGAATAATAGAATGGTGTAGAATTAGCATATTGTCTTGGTGTGGGCACGGGAGAGAGAGGGGGAGAGAGGGAGAGAGAAGTGGAGGTAGGAGAGGGAGAGAGAGAGGGGAGTTGAGTACTCGTCAATTAAGCAGAACGTGCGCGCCTCTCCCCCTCGGTAAGTCTGACGTCGGAAGAGAAACCGGAACACAAGCGTCCCCAGCAACACCCGCCCAGCATCCTCTCTCGCTCTAGGCTTCCTTACCTGCTGCTGCGGCGGTTGAGCTTCAGCTCTTAGCTTCTGCCTCTCAAATGTCACTCAACTGGTATGCAGATTCCCGAGTCTATTGGGCTTTGTCATATCCACATTCCAATTAGTTTTCACCACTCTACACCGTGTATAATGTCGAATCTTCCCCCTCTTGTTGGAATATCTCCCTCCTAGTCTGTCCTTGTGTATTTCTGAGGCTGTATTAGTGCACCTTGAGGGAGCCAGATGTATTAGTGTACACTGAGGGAGCCCATGATCGAACACCACAATACACACACACACACACACACACACACACACACACACACACACACACACACACACACACACACACACACACACACACACACACACACAGTTAGTAAATGGAATGCACAAGGAAGTGATATGGTGGAGGCTGACTCCATACACAGTTTTAAATGTAGATATGACAGAGCCTAGTAGGCTCAGGAATCTGTACATCAGTTGATTGACGGTTGAGAGGCGGGACCAAAGAGCCAGAGCTCAACCCCCGCAAACACAACTAGGTGAGTACTCTCTCTCTCTGTCTCTGTCTCTGTCTCTCTCTCTCTCTCTCTCTCTCGTGAGAGAGAGGCGTGAGCACAGGAGAGAGCCAGGACCGCCACCACAGCAGCGGGAGGCACACTTTCTCAGCCATCATCACTGGTGGCTGTAGGCCGGCTTACCTGGCGTGTGTCGGGTGTCCAGCACCTCCCCGCACGACACCTACACCTTCACGGTCACCCTCCACCAGCAGGTGGCCACCATGCTGACCAGCAACCACTAGCTGCCCATAGTTCAGTTTTAACAAACATTATACCCCTAGCCATTACCATAACTGCAACACTATAAGCAGCAGCAATAGCAAGAACAACAAAGGTAGCAGTAGCAATACTTGCAGGAGAAGCAACAATCCAGGCAGTTCCACCAGCAGCAGCAACATTCATGTCATTCAACCACCGCCAGTCACCTGTTGCTCTTTACCTAGATTTCTAAATATCACAGCAGGTATATCCATAATGCCTCTCCCTCTCTCCCTCTCTCTCAACAACACATTACTGGCTCACCTCTGGCTACAGCCGCGTCAATGTCTTCCATCCTCGCGACAGACATGTTCTTGCGGCTCCAGGTGATTGTAGGTTCTTGCTCTAATTACTGCTTCAGCTGGGTATAAAGCAGATGGAAACACTCGGCTTGTAGACACAGACAGTTGTTTCAACACTCATTTTTAGTCTGAAAGTTAAAATAGTTCATACGTGAACCAATGGTTTGCTTGTTACCTGATGAGTAAACTGTTGGTAACGCGAGGCCATTTTGTTTTAACGTATATTGTGGGAAAAATGCTTGAGGCGATAATTACAAAAGTCATTAGAATATATCTTGAGAAACTTAGATATATGATTATTTCACAACATGGCTTCAAAAAAGGGCCGCTGGCGTTTAACAAATCTGCAATAACTAACGTTGATTAACACAAACGGAAGAGCTTCTACCAACCAATGATTGTACCAACTAATACAATCACCTTGAATTCTGCTCAAGAGTCATTATTGCGATAGGCATCGTATTTTGAAAACTGCAGGTTAATTGGGCAAAAAATGACCAAACGCTGTTTTCACGAATTTCCGTGTTTTGGTCGCCATACTATAGAATGGATATAAATTTGCTAGAACGCGTCCAGCGTAGGATGATAAAAGTTAATCCCGCAAATTAGAAACTTGTCACATGAAGAAAGATCGACAAAGCTTAATTTACATTCTCTTGAAAGGCGACAAGTGGATGAGTGGGCATAACAAAGGGAATATTAGTAGGGTATTAAAAGTATCAACACAAGACAGAACACGAAACAATGGGTATAAATTGGATAAGTTTAGATTTAGGAAAGACATGGGTAAATAACGGTTCGGTAAGAAGGTTGTTGATTTGTGAAACCAATTACCGCATGACATAATATAAGTAGAATCCCTTGATTGTTTCAAGCGTGGGTTAGACATACGTATGAATGAGATTGGGTGGAAATAAATAGGAGCTACCTCGTATGGGCCAATAGGCTTTCCGCAGTTACATTCGCTATTTTAGATTTAGCTACTCAGAACGAAATGTCCATGTAGCACGGGCTATAGTGAGCCCGTAACTCAGAGTTATCTTCATTCTTATGTTCTTAGGTACTAGTTGGAGTTGTCTAGTTCCCGATTCATGTGTGTGATTTCACGGAAATCTTATCGCGGTAGGCTGCTCAGCCCGTCTTCCCAAGGTTTACCAGCGTCACACGTTACCTGTCTACCGAGGTCCCCTTCAGCCGGTGGAAAGGTTGGCTCCCCTCGCCTAGCTGGTAGTTACAGCCCCGCTCCTATGAGGGGGTAAGTCCACTACGGGCTTACCATAGCCCGTGCTACTTGGAACTTTTTTTCCCCAGTAGCTGAATCTATAACAACAACAACAGCCTGGCTGGCCTTGACGCCGGCGGTGAGGAGGGAAGGGCAGTAATAGCAGAATATGAAGATGAATCGAAGTAGAATATATAAAAACAATAATATAATTAATATTAGTATGAGTACAAAAAGAGGTAGAAGAATGAGTAGAAATAGTAAAATAAGATAATTAATGAGTATGAGGTCGACAATTGACATGATTATGAACAAATATGTTCCTTATAGAGTGCGGACTTGTGTAGGCAGCAGAAGCGGGCTCGGGGATCGAAGCCTTGCAACTCTGCTTTTCAAGAATTGCTCTTTAAATCAAATAGGTCAAGTTTGTCAACACCATAGCTATCACGGATGAATTCTTTCAGCCAGTAAAAAATGTGTTGCAATACAACTACGGTAACCACATCCGATCTTGTGTGTGAAATGTGAGCGTGTTGGCGCGCACGACGCCACTTTTCCCGCGCAGGCATAGTGGCTTTGTCCAGAGAACCTGTCCTCTTCCCCCTTGAGCACCAGTGACTCGCCAAGCGACCCTAACTCTTTGGGTCACTACTGTTTCTCGAGGACACAAGTCTCGTCTTCACCTCCACAAACATTTTGCATGATAGAGGAAGAGAGGAGGAGAAATAAAGAAGGAGGAGGCGGAAGAAGATGGAGGAGAGCCGGCATGGGTAGAGGTGACGGGCCGAGAGAGGATGTCCCCTCGGCCGGGCTGCTGGTATGCACCACCGGCCTTGGAGACAATTGCCGCCGCTTTTGCCAACGTGTCCGGACCTCAGTGATGTCCGGACATACACCTGGTAAATGTTTACCAGGTGTATTAACCACATACACCTGGTAAATGTCTGCGTGCGCATATTATTAATACTTTAGGATAGGGAGCAATAGTTCTTGGACCCACATCTTCACATTTGAATATCTGGTGTAACCCTGATCGTAAGCATCTATGATTTTGACACATCTGCGTTTGAAATTGTGGATTTTTTTTACCTCGACAACATTTCGTACTGCACATTCCTCGTGTTCACTATTCACACACTAATGGAGTACTTCCTTACATTCCTGTGGCTTGTTTCCGGCTGCCACGCATGACCACCCCATCTTGTTTTCCTTAACTGGAATAGTCCTTCGTAGTGTTTATCTATGTATTTTATGTTTTTTATTTTGTATTTTATATGTTGTGATCATATTTCCTCTCGTTCTTGTGCCCATTGTCTCTTTTAGTCGTAGTTCAGATCTCGCATCAACGATATTAATATGATGGTGAATCCCTGGACCTTCTCAATGCTATCTTTGTTTTACGAGATAATGATTAAATAACAGTGCTGCATACTCTAGGACTGGTCTGACATTGGTATGCGTTCCTGACGGACTGTTCTTATCTGCTAATTTTACGCATATAGGTAATGTCATGTGATTTATGTAGGCTTTCTGGTGCCACGTCCGGTGTCTTCCTTTGTCTATAATGTTCTGGGTTCCTCCCACCCATTCTTATAACTTTGCATTTTCCGGAGTTGAATTCCTGAGGACATTAGTCTGACCCTCTCCTGTAGTGTGATGCAGTTATCTTGTCTTTACGCCCCTCGACGCATTAGTGTCTAGTCATTGATATGACACAATAAGCTGTTGCTGGTAAGCTATTGGAAATTAATTGGAAATGGAGGGAGATGAATACTTGACCCTGCAGGACACTGTTTATCACTTCACGCTCTCTCTTGATTGTTTCTCACACTGACTCTTTGAGTCCCTCCCATTAGGCAGCTCAATTCAAACTAGAATATTTCCTGTTAAGCCATTTAGATTCTCTCTATTTTATAAAAAGACCTTCGGAAAGTCTATGAAGATGCAAGCAACCCATTTTCTCTCTCTCTCTCTCTCTCTCTCTCTCTCTCTCTCTCTCTCTCTCTCTCTCTCTCTCTCTCTCTCTCTCTCTCTCTCTCTCTCTCTCTCTCTCTCTCTCTCTCCAGTTATGGATTTTGTTTCCACCAGTTGCTGCGATATTGCTTGGGTGATTATTGTCTCCAAAAGCCTTTGCAAGTTAAAGACACTGGCGGCTGAGTTACCTTATGTTACTCTTATCCGTCGTGTTACTCTTACTCTTGTCCGACTCCCTTCGTGTCACGCTAACTTCTCTATCTATCTGGGCGCTCACCGCTCTCAGAAGGGCAAGTGTGTGTTACAGTCGTTGGGGAACACGGTATCCTCGTCGCCGCCATTATAATGTTAGAAGCGTTTTGTCCCTTTGTAACAATTTCCATTCACATGAGTCGTATACGAGCAGTCCCCTCGAGAGCATGGATGGAGTATTTACATCTCTCTCTTGTTGTCAAAGATGATGTGAGGTGTATATTGGCACCACGCTAGATGTTATATCATATCCCTCCCCCCCCATTCATGTGAGAAGCTGGAAACTTCTCTCTTGTTGAGAAGTGCTATATTGCTATCGTGCTATAGTTGTGTTGACTATAACACGACGGACAGACTATGACACGTGTAGTGTAAATTGGAAACTATAGCAGTTGGCTTGTACAGTGCTGTAGCTGCCTCTTTTAAGATCCATGGTGAGATTATTGAGATTATTCATACGTCAGGCTGCGAGCAGCCACGTCAAACAGCCTGGTTGACCAGTCCAGCAACGAGGAGGCCTGGTCGACGACCGGGCCGCAGGGACGCTAAGCCCCGGAAACACTCCAAGGTAGGCCCTGTGGCTTTCACCACATCCAACTCCTCCGCTTCTTTACTTCCTCTAGTGTCACTTCTGTTTCGATCAGCCTATCTTCTGGCGGTGTCCATTCTTTCATATATTTAAGGGTAAATCTGGTTTCAGTTTGAAATCTTTGAGTCAATTATTGAGAGCTTCACATTCTGCATTATGCCACGCCCGTCCCTCTTCCCCTGTGCAGCCTGATCACTTGATCCTTCACCCACATCTTCCCCATCTAGTTGAAATTGAAATAAGTTTATTGAGGTAAAATACACACAAAGGGATGAGGTAGCTCAAGCTATTCTCACCCCGTTCAGTACATCGTGTTAATACATACATAGACACACATCACAAACAATAAACATATTACCAAACATTCTGAGAGATAAACATATACATTTCCTTCCCCATCTAGTGTGGCTATGGTATAATTTAGGCTGCTCCTTTGCCTTTTATGTCGCGTCACTTTTACTGCTTCTCTGGTGTTCTCATGTATTTATATATTCGTTTTTATTTAATTTATATTGTAGTCTCTCCCGTAATCATTCCGTGCTCTTTTGCTTCTCCAATTTGACTAATACACAGTGGTCACTGGGCCTCATTGATATATTATGATCGATGCTCTGGATGTCCATCTCTGTGACATTGTGTTAGGATGTTTTATTCTGCTGCTTCTATCAGCTTTGCTCTCCATGTCTCTTCTTGAGTACATTGTTTCTCAGTTTATGATTAGTTCCTCATTAGCAGTTTCAGCCCCTCTTTAGATGATATTGGTGCAAAGCATATTCATATTCTCGTATTATGTGTGGGTGATTGTAGCTCACTTCTGCTGAAATGGTTCACGTAGATATAGTCTATTTTCTCCTCGGTCTTGATATCTTGAAGTCTTATTTCTATCAGTAAATTCAGGCCTTTTATTTTTATCTTTTTCTGCCTGATGTTGTCTGTGAAATATTGCGTTAGTGATAATTTCAGTGTGTGTGTGTGTGTGTGTGTGTGTGTGTGTGTGTGTGTGTGTGTGTGTGTGTGTGTGTGTGTGTGTGTGTGTGTGTGTGTGTGTATACTCACCTAGTTACTCACCTAGTTGTTCTTGCGGGGGTTGAGCTCTGGCTCTTTGGTCCCGCCTCTCAGCCGTCAACCGTGTGTGTGTGTGTTTATTTGCTGTTGTAGTTTTAGATTTAGCTACTCAGAACGAAATGTCCATGTAGCACGGGCTATAGTGAGCCCGTAATTGAGTTGAGTTATTGCCAATAACCACCTTGTTTATCGATAATCTTGTGTTTACCTAACTGTTCCTACCTATATGTGCTTGAGAGCAGTGAAGGGGGGGGGGGGCACCTCTACGTTCTTGTGTGTGTGAGATTGTGTTCGTGTGCGTATTATATGCACATGTGTTTTTATGTGCGTGGCGGGTGTTTTACGTGCATGCAAATGATGTTAGGAGTCAGCAGATGGTCGTGTGTGTGAGTGTGGGGGGGGGGGGGGGGTTAAGGGTAGGGGGGGGGGGGAAGGGGAGGAGGTAAAGTTCTTAAGAAAACAAGCCAACTTAAACAACGCGCAAAACAAATGAAAATAACTTTCTACCGATAAAACAGACCAGCAAGTATGAGCGTGTGTGTGCGTGTGCGTGTGTGTGTGTGTGTGTGTGTGTGTGTGTGTGTGTGTGTGTGTGTGTGTGTGTGTGTCTGTGTGTGTGTGTGTGTGTGTGTGTGTGTGTGTGTGTGTGTGTGTGTGTGTGTCTGTGTGTGTGTGTGTGTGAGGGAGGGGGTGGGACGGGAGGGGGGGATGAAGGGAAGGGGCTGAGGTGAGGCGGTTCACGGAGTATGATGAATGTGGTTCTAGACTTAGGGTAGAGAAGGTGACTTACAACACATGTAAGTTACATCTCTGCTGGAACAAGAATGACCTCGCTCACTTTCTTTGGCAAGAAAAGCCCGCCTCCCCCCCCCCTCCCCTCGGGGTACAAAACAATGACACCCTTGGGAGCTGAACACCAGTACCGTGGAGGGCCCACCCTTTTGACGCATGGGCCCACCCTGGCCCCCTCACACGAGCACGAAAGAGAACACCAGCTGTTATGAAGGTTTCTTGAAGACTCCTCCACACAGCTGACGAGTCAAGAGTGTAATACGTACATGGCTGTGTGTGTGCGTGTGTGTGCTCACCTAATTGTACTCACCTAATTGTGCTTGCGGAGGGGATTGAGCTTTGGCTCTTTGGTCCCGCCTCTCGACTGTCAATCAATTAATATACAGATTCCTGAGCCTACTGGGCTCTTATCATATCTACATTTGAAACTTTGTATGGAGTCAGCCTCCACCACATCACTGCCTAATGCATTCCATCTGTTAACTACTCTGACACTGAAGTTAATCAGTGTGCATGTGTACGTGTGTATGCGTGCATGTGTGTGTGTGTGTGTTTTATGCACACACAACTTTTAAATTAGGTTCAAACCTAGATGTGTTTGCAGGGATCGGGCTTAGTTCCTGGGGCCCCTTCTCTTCAGCTGTTGGTCGACTGGTTCCCTGCCGTCAGTCCTTGGCTGTTACATTGCATCTACATATAAAAGTGAATTGAACTAACCTGACTCATTCTGTTTATCGCATCGTTACTGAGAGAGAGAGAGAGAGAGAGAGAGAGAGAGAGAGAGAGAGAGAGAGAGAGAGAGAGAGAGAGAGAGAGAGGGGGGGATCGCGCAACAGGTGGCCTGGAACGGATGGATGAAGAGAGAGAGAGAGGGGTGGGAGGGAATGCGTGGACAGGTAGCGCAAGCAACAAGACAGTCAGTCAGACGGTAGACTCAGACCGAGTTGGTCACACACAGCCTCGCCCCCCAGACACCACCACCACCACCACGCGGAGAACATTGTCTTAACTAGAGGTGCTCTTGGTGTTGTTATAAGTGCCCGCGCGTGTGTGTGTGTCGCTGCTGCTGCTGCCCCTCGTCACCTGGAGAAGGATAACTCGAGCGATGGGAGGAGGAACGGGCAACAAGGCGGGATATAAGGTAAAAACTCTATTGTTGCTCTCTTTGTATGGTTGTAATAGCCTCTGTATGGCTGAAGCTGCCTCTATATGGTTGTTGCAGCCTCTATATGGTTCTTGCAGCCTCTGGATGGCTAAAGCTGCCTCTATATGGTCGTTGCAGTCTCTGTATGGTTGTTGCAGCCTCTATATGGTTGTTACAGCCTCTATATGGTTGTTGCAGCCTCTATATGGTTGTTACAGCCTCTATATGGTTGTTGCAGCCTCTATATGGTTGTTACAGCCTCTATATGGTTGTTACAGCCTCTATATGGTTGTTACAGCCTCTATATGGTTGTTGCAGCCTCTATATGGTTGTTACAGCCTCTATATGGTTGTTGCAGCCTCTATATGGTTGTTACAGCCTCTATATGGTTGTTACAGCCTCTATATGGTTGTTGCAGCCTCTATATGGTTGTTACAGCCTCTATATGGTTGTTGCAGCCTCTATATGGTTGTTACAGCCTCTATATGGTTGTTACAGCCTCTATATGGTTGTTGCAGCCTCTATATGGTTGTTACAGCCTCTATATGGTTGTTACAGCCTCTATATGGTTGTTACAGCCTCTATATGGTTGTTACAGCCTCTATATGGTTGTTACAGCCTCTATATGGTTGTTACAGCCTCTATATGGTTGTTGCAGCCTCTATATGGTTGTTACAGCCTCTATATGGTTGTTACAGCCTCTATATGGTTGTTGCAGCCTCTATATGGTTGTTACAGCCTCTATATGGTTGTTACAGCCTCTATATGGTTGTTGCAGCCCCTGTTTGGCTTCTGCAGTCATATACTCTCTGTATGTGTCCTTTCTTGAACTTTCAGGCTTTAACGTTCAGGAACAAATGTCAGTTTATGGTTCCTTGAGAGAAAAGGTGTCCTTATCAACCAGAATTCATGGCGTAAAAATAATAATAAAGGAAATTGCAAAAAAGGCCTGTTATCCTATTGGAAGCAGCTCCAACTAATGCATATATATATATTTGTATATTTGATATATATATTTGTATATTTTGGTAGCAGTCTTTCTTGTAAACATATGTTGTTGAATATGACCGAAAGGATAAGATTAATAATTCTAATACGAATCTTCTTATATTTCTTACGTTTTTCTTCACTGTCGAGGGTAATTGAAAAATTAACTCTCCAAAATTCAATTTTTACATTTTTATTTTTGGTCTGATGCCTAGAAGCATTTCGTAAGGCTTCTTACATTTTCAAAGACTTGGTTTACACATAGCATACATACATGCTTTTTATTTGTTTTGGGTGAGGTGATATGGCACAAATGTTTTGGGTGAGGTGGGTATTAATTGGGTATAAAAGGCATAAGAATGAAAGTAACAGCAGAAGGAATATTGGCCCATACTTGCTGCTTCTATGTTGGTTCGGGGTCTTGAAGTGGGTAGAATATAGTTATGCATTAATTGGCTGTTGATTGCTGGTGTTGACTTTTTGATGTGTAGTGCCTCGCTGATGTCGAGTCTCCTGCTATCGCTGTATCGATGATTTCTGTGTTGTTTGGTGATGGTCTGGTTGTGAGAAGAGATTATATGTTCCTTGATGGAGCCCTGTTTTTTGTGCATTGTTAATCGCCTAGAAAGAGACGTTGTTGTCTTGCCTATATACAGAGTTCTTTGGGGCTAACAGTCTCCAAGTGGGCATATGAAGGCATAGACGACGTTGGTTTCCTTCAAGGCGTTCTGTTTGGTGTCTGGGGAGTTTTTCATTTCTAGGTTGGCCGTTTTTTTTTATTAATCTTATATATATGTATGTATATATATATAATATATATTGCAGATATCCAATAGAATGGATATAAATTCACTTGAACGTGTCCAGCACAGGATGACAAAGTTACTTCCTCAAATTAGAAATCTTTCATTTGTATATATATATAATTATTAATATAATCTAACTTATGTTTGAAATAATTCAGGACAATAAATCATCTTTCTGTTTGGAGAATTAGGTGGTTATCTTGACCATTATGACTCCCGTGTTTAAACATGTCTTGCAGTGTTTCCGCCACGTAAAGATGTATAACAATCAGGTAATTATTTATACAACTGTTTGTTGATGTGCTGCAGACAAAGACTCGTACTGAAGGTGATCACTGGCTTCCGGTAAGAGATGGAAGGGGCTTGGGGCGTCCATCCCTGCAGGCGTCGGGTGTGTGAGGGGTAGACAGTTGATGGGGTACTGTCCACGTGTTGTCAGGAAGTGTGTATACTGTGTATGTGTGTGTATACTGTGTACGTGTGTGTATACTGTGTATGTGTGTGTATACTGTGTATGTGTGTGTATACTGTGTATGTGTGTGTACTGTGTGGTGAAGGACTTTGGGGTACTGTTGCAGGTGTGTACTTGTGGAAGTACACTGTTGTCGACGCGTGTTGGTGTGGGATCTGGGCTCCAGTAACGGGCAATTATTAGTACACCAGCTTTAAATGCGCGCACGCACACGCACGCATATACACACACACACACACACACACACACACACACACACACACACACACACACACACACACACACACACACACTACAAGCACATCTCGGTGAATCAAAGTTAAGTTGACAATAGCGTGACAAAGTATTGTAGTTTTAAGAATCATGACTTACTCTGGCGCTTCTCAGAGGTCTTCTTCCCCCCACTCTCCCTCCAGCCCCACTCACTCAGAAACCACCAATAACTACTGCTTGTATCATCTCCCCCCAAAAAACACACAATATTCAATCGCATTTTAACAAAGGTGTCACTGATAGAGCACACTGAACAGTACAGGAACCTGAACAAATTCTTATCACGTAGACAACGGGTATGGCTGTTTAATTGCTGAAGGTAACTATCCGAGTCAACTATAACGAACTACTTGATATAACGTTGTCATTGGGGGAAGGAGTAAGCTTCGAGTAAGCAAGTAAGTAAGAGTTTGTCGAGTAAGCTTAATATGGAGCTAGTCTCTGTGATCAGGTGTTAAAATGGTGGGTAAGGTGGGGAAATCAGGGCCACAGTGTATCTGTGGTGTTGAGTACGGTTGCTGTGGTGGTGAGTACGGTTGCTGTGGTGGTGAGTATGGTTGCTGTGGTGGTGAGTACGGTTGCTGTGGTGGTCAGTATGGTTGCTGTGGTGGGTCCCGGAGCCACAGTGTTGCCTGGGGCCCTGCATGAAAGAGGGAGAAGAGACTCGTCTCCACAATACTTGGGAGATACAGTAGAACGGTACACACGCCGCCACCTGGCGACTACAAGTACCAGAACGGTCTGCATCGAAGCTCATCCTGGTCACACGAGTGAAAACGTGCAGTTTAGAGCCATTGGAGCAGGCGGTGTGAGTGAGTAGAACGGCTTGTAAGAGGAAACGAATGGATCACTGAGCAAGGATGAACCCAAACCACAAGTCCGTCAGCAGATCCTTGCCTCCATACACGAGCGAGAAAAGTCTTGCATGAGTGCCCCCTGGAGAGGTTGGCGAGCCGCGCGGGAAGACCAACAGGGGGGCGGGAGGCCGGTGAGGGTGATTTCAACGCCTGGGTGAAGTGATCCAGAGCCTCCTCACCCACCTCGAGCCTCGACCCCCGGCCCTAATTATGATCCCCCATGAAAGGAAGTGGGCTCCACACCGCTCTTGGCATCACCAACCATGTCTCACACACCTACACACCGCTGCTTGCTGGGTTTACAAAAAACAATGAAGCATTTTGGCCCTACCGGCCATTGTGTGTGTATATAGATGTTATGTACATATTTTATTGTGTAAACTCGAGCATTACAAAGGAGAAATTATATGTTATTGTCATGTTAAATCAAAATGTATATGTTATATTACTTAAAATATTTTGCGTGTCTGTAAACAGCTTTAATATAGGGTAAAATACAGATGAAAATGTTCTTTTAGCATTAAATCCCCGTGTGTGTGTGTGTGTGTGTGTGTGTTGAGCAGGGTGTTGAGTGCTGTCCTGTGTGTGAGGCATCTCGGGTGCTTGTACCTGTTGAAGGCCCGAGGTTGTTACCAGGGGGGGGGGGGAGGGCGAGCACCATCTTGCCACCGGGGTCTTGCCACCGGGGTCTTGCCACCGGGGTCTTGCCACCGGGGTCTTGCCACCGGGGTCTTGCCACCGGGGTGTTGCCTCGGGACATAACAAGTGGTCCACTGTGGGCCAAGCCAATTCGTTTCCTGTCGTTCCTACTGTGATATCAATCAACTCTGTGTTACTTTTAATACATTTGTACACTTTATTGGAAGGCACTGCCACCGTCCACCTGTCACGCTCACCGTCCACCTGTCACGCTCCTGCACCACCACACGCCTCTTAACAAAAACGTAACTCACTTGGCAACACCATGTTACCTGTACCGTACTCTGACGGTCACTGAGAGCAGCGCCACACACTGCCTCTAACACCTACTCACAGCTATATCACCATCACTGTCTTAAGGTCCAGCACCTTGGTGTGTGAAGTTCCCTGGAGAAGATCACCAACTAGCGTCCCTTAGCCGCTCTGAGAGGCACTCAATCAGGCACTCAAGCAGACAAGGTTGATCGATCTCAGATTCACCGGAAATAGGGAAGATGAGAGCTCAAACTCCATCCTCTACTTCAAGACCAAGATCCTTCCTTTGTCCATGGTACCTCAGGAAATGCCGCCTCGCTTGTGACACAGTAACTGTGTACTGTGCGGGCATGTGTCCAAATGCACAATGAAACACAACGTTAGATACGGAGCGTCGTGAGGGGGAAACACAAGGAAATACGCTGAATAATACAAAGGAAAAGATCCAGGCAGGTGACCCCGCACTCTTCCCTCTCTTGAAGCTGACCTTCCGTTGGACCACTTGGCCGCTCCAGGGAGGCACTCACAGCGGCGGCGGCACCCACAGCGGCGGCACCCACAGCAGCGACGGCACCCACAGCGACGGCACCCACAGCGGCGGCACTCACAGCAGCGGCGGCACCCACAGCAGCTGCGGCACCCACAGCAGCGGCGGGTGCTCTAGACAGGCAAATAGTGTTTATAGAAATTCTGTAGTGGTAGATGTCCCCAGGCCGGCGGGCAACAAGGAGGTTCCAGTGAGGTGAACAGCCTGCGTCATCACCCGCCGCTGTGGCTCCACGTGTGTGACCTGTTACCCCCTTCACAGCCACGGTGCAGTGGTGCCAGCAGCGATCTGGCACTCCCACACCTGACTTTCTGTGACCCTGGTGACGAAGTGTTACCGTCACGCCGCTGTGAGAGAGGACAGGGGGGAGGGGGTGACGCCGCGAGTGGGGAGGGGTTAAGGTATTCTCGGGAGGGGGCTGGAAATCATGTTGAGTTCTTCCCTCTCAGTCTCTTCACTTGTACCCTCCCCCCCTCTGACACCTCCCCTCCCCATCAGCGGTCACGTCCTGTCCTGACCTCCCCCCACCTCGCCCCTGAAGATGTGCACGATACCCCTCCCCGTCATTACCACCACCACCACACCACACCCCCCCTCTCTCACGCCCCATCCGGTTCCTCCTCCTCCTCCAACAACGTCCCATCTTCCCCACTCCCTCCCCCACACTCCCTCCCCCACACTGTGGGGGGTGGAGCCAACACCCACAGTCAAGTTCATGTCGTCATCTCTTTCTTCGTCTTGGGGATCAGCATTCCCCTTCCCTTCCCTTCCCTTCCACGCCTTTCCCATGTTGCTGTCTCCACCACCACTCCTCCACACCTTCCCTCTCAGGGCTTCTGTCTCATCCCCCATCCCCTCCCCATCATTCCATTCCCCCTCCTACCTACGCAGGGCACTTTCCATGCTCCTGCACCCCTTCCCCCCCCATCCATCCTCACCCCTCATGACCCCTCCCCCCCCCCCATCACCGTGGGGGTGCGGGTGTCAAGGTTGAAGTGGCTGTTGGTTGTCCCCCCCCACCCCCACCCCTCTGTATGTATTTATTATTTGCGTCTGCAGAATCAAGCTTTTTAGCTCTTGGACCTGGAATGTTGAGCCACACGCACAGGGAGGAGGTTCAGATAAGCATGTCCCAATTATCAGCTGGTGCCTCACCTGTGTGGAGGGTTTTCCTGCCTACAATGTCAATATTTTTAGTAGGGGTGTCGCTGGGAGTGAGGGTACCTACCCCCCCCCCTAACCTACCCCTCTTGAATATTTTCTTCTACGCCCACTTTCCGCCCCCGCCCCTCTCCCCCCACCCCCCTCCCCACGAATCCGACCTTCATTTCTCGTTTGGAACTCGTCTTGAACTTCAGACAGTTCTTGTTTACACTTAGTTGTATGTCCTCGTGTTTCTTGATCTGTTTAACTCTTAGGGCAGCAGTAAGGGCACGATTCAGAACTTTAAAAATGTTTTTAATTAAGCTTAACACCAGCTTATCAAACCACTGCAATTGATTGCACACACACACACACACACACACACACACACACACACACACACACACACACACACACACACACACACAACTTTATGTGTATGTAAGGAAGCCTGTTAGTCAGAGGCAATGGAACGAAATATTGTTAAATTCCAGTCACATTGAACGATACAGAGTACAAACTTCCCCAGGGTACGGGGGAGGGGGTGGAGGGTGAGCGCTCAAGGTCAGTCTGGTGTGTTGGAAACCTGGCAGGTGGAGCCAGGTCTGTGCCCACACCTCTTCACCCGCCTCGACTAGTCTCTGGAAAGTCAATCCTGGAAGACCCTTAAAGCACCTATACGGCCGGAAACCAGATAAGGGAAGGAAAGTATCAAGGAAAAGCGCCGAGCCATTACGATTATATAGCACTGGGAAGCGGCCAGGATAAGGATTTGGGATGGGACGGGAGGGGGGGGGGAAGGACTGGTGCCCAACCACTTGGGGATGGTTGGGGATTGAACACCGACTTGCATGAATCGAGACCGTCGCTCCACCCTAAGGAGGATTGCTGCAGACGTTACTGATCTACACTATGACAGAAACACATAAGCGGAGTTCCACAGGAATCAGTACTTGGGTCCTTGATCTTTAGCAGAGTCGGGACTAACGAAGCCTGTAATGGTGTAGGGGAGACTCAGACATGTTGCTTGTATGACCGGACACATGGTTACAAGACTTCAACGTAAGGCGACGACGTGAGCAGGAGTAAGGAGGGCGGAGTAGCAGTACACACATAGAGGAATGCATCTGGGGAAGCGAGAAATACTCGGGTTATCAATCAAATACAGGTAATACATCATGTTGATCAGTAGCGAGACACAGGGACGTGCGTGGGAGCTAGACGACCCACGGGGATGTAATGACACTTCTTCAGGGTAAGGCCAGTCAGCAAGTGTAGCCAATTTGAGCATTCAGTACAGGCTGCCTCAAATCATAGCTGTAAAAGCAAATATGACAACAAAGGGATCAGGAGTCACTAGACAACTGACAGAAAGGTGGGGCCCAGGAGATGAAGCTGGAGCCTGTTCTGACACTAACTCGCTAACCATTATTGGTCCAGAAAATGTTTTTGAGAGAGCACAGAGACGAGCTTCATCAATCACGATAATTATCTCTGAACGTGAGCCTACATCCGGAGTATTGCTCCGGGAGATCAAGCGATGAGCCAACCAATGACCGGGGAGGGAACGCACAATTCCTCTTGTGCTAGTTCTCACCAGATGGGCGGTTCCGCCTCACTATCTACCAGTCAGTGAAGGGGAACTTCTGGAGCGGTGGCCGGGGTGGTGGTTGAGTAGTGGTAGTTGTGTGCTGGTGGGTGTGGGACTGGTTTAATTAGTAGGGGGTGTCAGTAGTAGGTAGAAGTGTGGTTATACAGAACTGGAATGGGGTGTCAGTTCAGTGTTGTGATGTGTAGTTGTAGAAGCGTAGTTACTTTGTATTGTATTGGGTGTGTGGTAGGTGTGAGGGTGCGATAGTTGGGTGTGAGGGTGCGATAGTTGGGTGTGAGGGTGTGATGGTGCGATAGTTGGGTGTGAGGGTGCGATAGTTGGGTGTGAGGGTGTGATAGTGGGGTGTGAGGGTGCGATAGTGGGGTGTGAGGGTGCGATAGTGGGGTGTGAGGGTGCGATAGTGGGGTGTGAGGGTGTGATAGTGGGGTGTGAGGGTGCGATAGTGGGGTGGGGTGGGATGGAGGCCCTTAAAAATAGGTTGACCGTCACGTGTGAGAATTACTTTCTGTTGGCCACAGATGCTGGCCCTCGCTGGATGCTGGTCGGTAGCCAGCGACCGTTCCTAGATGCTTTTGTATACTGATGGTGCTTCAAACACTGCGTCTATGCCATTCCAGTCTTGACCTCTCTCAAGCTGAAGATGCTCTTTCTGTCAGTTCCTTGACCCATTTGTATCTTTAGTTTCCTCTTATATCTCCTCGTGGTACTGTTCCTCACTTTGAGGAGCACTTCTTTATTGGTCAATTCCCAAGAGAATCTTGGATGCTATAGTTTCCTCCCTTCTTCCGGCGCAGTGAGATGCAGTTCACTCAATCTTTCCTCGCAGCTCCGTCCTCTCGTATCAAGAACCAGCCGTGCTGCATAGTTTTGGATCTTCTCTAGTCTTGTATTCTTTCACCTGGGAGTTCCATGCCGGGGCAGCTTACTCAAGACTGGGTCCCACACGAGTTGTATATATTGCGCTCGATAAAGTTCCCTTTTCAACTTTCAAAAGGCTATCCGGATGTCTGCCAATGTGGTATACGTGTAGTGCTGACGCTGTTCCGATCATGTGTGTGTGTGTGTATGACATTAGATTTGGGATCATATCTACCCCCAAGTCTTGTAATTCGTTGTATAGTATACTATGGACGGGTAGGTGGGCTGTGTACCGTTAACAACCAAGAGGGATTAACTGGCAGAGTACTGCATGGATGTGAACCTTGAGGTTACCTTGAGATGATTTCGGGGCTTTAGTGTCCCCGTGGCCCGGTCTTCGACCAGGCCTCCACCCTCAGGAAGCAGCCCGTGACAGCTGACTAACACCCAGGTACCTATTTTACTGCTAGGTAACAGGGGCATAGGGTGAAAGAAACTCTGCTCATTGTTTCTCGCCGGCGCCTGGGATCGAACCCAGGACCACAGGATCACAAGCCCAGTGTGCTGTCCGCTCGGCCGACCGGCTCCCTGTAAGTGAAGCTACCAAGTAAGGAACAGAGTACCAGTATGTGTGGGAAGCTCTGAGTGATAGGAGCTCTCGCACGAGGCGCACTAGTAACCAGGGTATTCTTAGTTTACCTCAATTATATACCTAGTGGGTTTGGAGTGAGGGCGAGAGATGCCGAGAAGCAAAACTTAGTCGGGAGAAATCAGGTTTTGTTATTTAGGACACTGGAAGAGATGGCTTCCACGTAAAAAATAATAAAATCTAGAAAATGACCTTATCTCGTCCGGGGCATAAACTGGCTTGGGGCAGGAAGTGATCTGAGGGCAAGTCTGGTGCTGTCTTATTAAACTGAAGGTCAAAGTCACTCCGCTTTTTAATGCTTTGGCCAGTTATTATATGCAGGTCTAAATATTGATTTATTTGATATTCAGATATTTGGACTCAATCTGTGTGTGTGTGTACTCACCTAGTTGTGTTTGCGGGGGTTGAACTCTGGCTCTTTGGTCCCGCCAAAGTGTGTGTGTGTGTGTGTGTGTGTGTGTGTGTGTGTGTGTGTGTGTGTGTGTGTGTGTGTGTGTGTGTGTGTGTGTGTGTGAAGGCGATAAGAGAGGAGACAGGTGAAAACTATGTACCTAAATGAACCCAGTGGTTCATTTAGGTATATAGTTTTCATGCGTCTCTTCCTTCACATCCTTATCAATTTCCCTAAGTATATTGTATATCGTGGTCATGTTTCCATGTCTATTTTCTCGTCAAATGCAGGTTTGTGGTTCATTTCTTTTAAGGTATTCCCGTAGCTAATGTCTTTACTGTGTGATCAGTCTGGCTGCGTTCCTCTGGATGTTTCCCAACTTAGTTGAGTTGATCTGGCGGTTAGTGGACGCGGTGGTGGTGGTAGTTGTGGTTAGTGGCCGCGGTGGTGGTTAGTGGTCGCTGTAATGGTGGTGGTGGCAGTGATGGTGATTGCTTTAGGGTGAGTACAGTGAAGGTAGGTCTTGTTCTTTTTGACTTAGCTACCAGCCTCTCTGTACCTGGTGCATTTGTAACTCTACTGGACGTTAGTTCTTTGTCTGTGTCTTGTGCTTGTGGCTTCCACCACTTTTTCTTGCATTGTATTCCACCTGTTCCACTCAATATTTTGTATATAATGATCATGCCTTTTCTGTTTCTCCTCTCCTCTAGGCATGTGAAACTGACTTGACTTAGTTCTCATAATTCAGGGACTTGTTGCAAACCTCCCCTGCTTTAAGCAGTGGTGGTAGTAGTGGTGCAAGTTGGAAAGATAGGGAGAGAGGTAGGTGGTTGTTGAGAGAGGGAGGGAGGTGGGCAGGTGGTTGAGAGAGGGAGGGAGGTGGGCAGGTGGTTGAGAGAGGGAGGGAGGTGGGCAGGTGGTTGAGAGAGGGAGGGAGGTAGGTAGGTAGGTGGTAGAGGGAAGTAGGAAGGTGGGAGTGAGGGAGGGAGGCAAGGTGAGTGGGCCTTGGGAAGGTCACACCTGACCATCCACCAGTCAGTGTTGGTGGCATCACCCACCTGTGCTTGGTACATATTGTTGCTATTGCTGCTACTCTTAAATAATATTGTTAGTGTTATTAGTATAACTTTTGCAAATGCTATTGGCTACAGTAACTGCCAATATTATTAATACAACTACTGCCTCAGTGCGCGGGTGCGCTGGCAGTGCGCGGACGCATGACATGTCTTCAAGCGTACCACGTACAAAAAGTATGTGCGTATTTTATGGAAGGAAGGCGGCTATTAGAAAGGAGCAGCGTCTTCAAGACTTGCTGGGAAGGTTAAACTTGCTCTAGCACGGAGCTGGTGACTTGTTAGAATTTATAAACCTTCAGAGTCAGGCTCCATGTGAGACGTCTTCAGTCTCTGTCTGTCTCTTTCCCTCTCTAACACAGCCTCGAGTCTGTGCGGGTGATATTTGCGGAGAACAGCACTGAGCAGCAAGCAACACGGGGGGCTCCCCGGCGCCCGCGTATGCAGAGCAGGCGGTGTAAAGTACCCGGTACGCCTTCAGACGTGGCGGCCATGTGTACGTGGTAGGCCTTCAGACGTGGCGGCCTCGTTCTGTTTTACGTGCCAGCGCTACCTGACTGGTGAAGGTAAACCGCCTTGGTATACCAGACCACTTCTGGACCAGATCACGACCCATCTTCCACTTCCACGGTGACGACTTTCTTGGTTTACAACCGCCCAACTGCTGCTCATTGTAGTGAACACCGCCCGTAATGCCACCCTCAACACTGCCACCCCTCAGTGCCACCAAGCTACTCACCTCTGATGGCAGCTGCCACCACCCAGCCCTCTCGTCCCTCTACATCAGCAGTAAGACCGCCTCCACTAATGTCTCTCGTCCCACTAAGAGCGACGGTGTCAGTACGAGACACTTGGTCTGGTCTGCCTCCATGACCCGGGTACCATAGTCAGTGCCTCAGTTTGCCAGTAGCACATTAGTAGTGATCTGGCGCCGCTGCGGCACTCCCACACCTGTGGCCGCTGCGGCACTCCCACACCTGTGGCCGCTGCGGCACTCCCACACCTGTGGCCGCTGCGGCACTCCCACACCTGTGGCCGCTGCGGCACTCCCACACCTGTGGCCGCTGCGGCACTCCCACACCTGTGGCGCGTGTAAAGATTTTCGCCATTTCAATGACTTGATCTATATATATTTGTTTATACCATTTGCGTGCGTTTATTTACACGCCTGGGTACTCTGGTACTCTACATCCCTGGGTACTCTGGTACTCTACACCCCTGGGTACTCTGGTACTCTACACCCCTGGGTACTCTGGTACTCTACACCCCTGGGTCCCCCCGTCAGACTATGGTAGCACAGTACTGGTTTTTATGTATGGTGGTAATGTGACGTCTCCGCGGCACTGTGATTACAGCAACACAAAAACGGTGGTGTCATGCATGCCTGCCCTCGGCTCCCTGTCACTATAGCCACGGGAATATTGAAATTGTTAAGTGTTGATGTAGATTATGTATATGTGCATGGTCACTGTCAAGGAGGGGGGCGTGTGGGGCGCCACACACACACACACACACACACACACACACACACACACACACACGCACGCACGCACGCACGCACGCACGCACGCACGCACACACACACACACACACACACGCACGCTTCACGTACCGCTAATCCCCTTCTAGCCGTAAAAAATCCCCCATTGCTTACTGACCTTCACACAAGGAACAAAACACCCGGCTGCTGGCCCTCCCCCGGCGTCCCAGCCTCGCCGTCCTGACTGCTGCTTTACACACACCCTTCACCCCCAGGTGACACCCCCCTCCTAGGTGACACCCCCAGGTGACTCCCCCCTCCTAGGTGACATCCCCAGGTGACTCCCCCCTCCAGGTGATCCTCCCCTCCACCCCTGTAGCCTCCTGTGAGACGACTTTTTCGAACCAAGGCAAATATTATACTGCGATTCTTATTTAGAGGCGTAAAAGGAGAATCCTAATGTTATTCTTCGGCTTTATTTCCCCCTTCTTAGGCCTATATTTATATTACACAGATCAGTTATTGGCCATAAATTGAGTTGAAGGTGTGTGCAGGTGACCTAAGCTAATAAGGCAAGGTAATAATTGTGACTAATAAGCTAATAAGGCAAGGTAATGATTGTGACTAATAAGCTAATAAGGCAAGGTAATAATTGTGACTAATAAGGCAAGGTAATAATTGTGATTAATAAGCTAATAAGCAAGGTAATGATTGTGACTAATAAGCTAATAAGGCAAGGTAATGATTGTGACTAATAAGCTAATAAGGCAAGGTAATGATTGTGACTAATAAGGCAAGGTAATAATTGTGACTAATAAGGCAAGGTAATAATTGTGACTAATAAGCTAATAAGGCAAGATAATGATTGTGACTCAATTATCACTCTCAAGTACTTTCATGTGTGTCTGGGTTGGTTACTTGTCTCAGCCTCGTTCTTGTGACTGTAATGAGAAAGACGACACACTTAAACCCACAAATTAGAATCCTCCCTTATGAATGAGAGAGTAATTAAATAAACCTAATTTACATTCTCAAATAAACTTACTAAAGCCTAAAACAACAGATTCACTCTTCAAAGGTGACAAAGTCTCCAGCAGCGAGCGACATGACGCTGGATGTCGAATTATACCTCATTTAGGATGAGAATTATACCTCATTTAGGATGAGAATACCTGGATGAAAATTATACATCATTTAGGGACTTTCTAATGGATGTCCGGAGGCGCAGTATACCATATGGGTGAATTAGACCTTGGTAACTACTGGGTTGTGAAATGGGTTAGAGAGATTTCTGGGCCCGCCTTTAGGGTTCCTTAACATGTATGGTATTACAGGAAGGTCTCGGTGTAGGTTACACGTATATATGTGTGTGAGAGAGTTTGGTGATTGGGTGTAAATATGAGCCGTCTCACTTAGGGCCAATACGCATTATGTAGTTTGATGTTAGGTTAATATGGCTGTTGTCCTTTGGTATTCAGTATGGCTGCCGTCAGCCTTACCGTGATGAGGTATTGAATATATGATTTATTTAATATGTTTGAAGCATTTTTTTTCCATAATCGTCACAGTCAATTACATAGAAAAGGTGTATACATCTTTGCCTATTAAGTTTACGTGTGAAATTATTATTGTATAATAATTATTGTATGAAACCGATCATACAGATAACCCACAACTGTCATACTCCTGTCATTGACAATGTGACATCTTGCCATAATACAACACGTCTCTGACAGATGTGGCCACAAGCATAAAACTGCCTTAAACACCTGTATTTGCTGATAAACCTTCTTCTTCACAAAACACAATGATTCATGAGGGTGGCGAGGGAGGAGTCTGTCAGAATGAGGAGGAGACTAAGAAGCAGAGAGAAGCGGAACCAGAAAGAGGAGAAAGATAAAGAGAGAGAGAAGAGGAGAATGAGGAGGAGAGTCAGCCACACAGAGAAGCTCCCACAATCACCCAACAACTTCCCAGCATCTATCTCTCAGGGCCGAAACACCTCTTTGTCCTCAATAAGTACAGTATTTACCGTCTTAACTCCCTCCTTGGAGGGTCTACCTCCCCTCCCTCGGGGGTCGTAGCGCCACCACCTCTTCCTCGGGGGTCGTAGCACCATCTCCCCTCCCTCGGGGGTCGTAGCACCACCTCCCCTTCCTCGGGGGGTCGTAGCACCATCTCCCCTCCCTCGGGGGTCGTAGCACCACCTCCCCTTCCTCGGGGGTCGTAGCACCACCTCCCCTCCCTCGGGGGTCGTAGCACCACCTCCCCTCCCTCGGGTGTCGTAGCACCACCTCCCCTCCCTCGGGTGTCGTAGCACCACTTCCCTTTCTGGTGAGTGTTGCAGATCTTAGCGAATGTTTTGAATCGACAATAGCAATGGAACAGTCTGAATGGTTTCCTATTCTCTGACCAACCACTTAGGGTGGACGGTAGAGCGACGGTCTCCCTTCATGCAGGTCGGAGTTCAATCTCCAACCGTCCAAGTGGTTGGGCACCATTCTTTCCTTTCTTCCCCCCCCCCCCCGGTACCATCCCAAATCCTTATATTGACCCTTTCCAAGTGCTGTATAATCGTAATGGCTTGGAGCTTTCTCTTGATAATTCATGGCCTCCTATTCTCTGTATTCCGTGTTGAGTCTTAGTGTATGGAGACTGTTGGAGATGGAGTGTTTGTGAGTGCCGAAGTTGAGCAGACTGTTGGAGATCAGTCTAAAAATGGAGTTTTAGTCACTGACAGAGTGGAGGAGGGATGACTCTGAACCTAGAATGATCAAATACCCACAGAAACTGACAAGTAGGGGAAGAGCTCGACCGCAGACTCCAGAAGGTCTCCTCCAAGAGCTCGAGGTTTAAGAATGGGGGATGGATACAGCCATAGCACATGCTGTCTGAGCACATGATGAGGCACAGAAAGACAGACTGGTTGATACGGGGTGACCGCACCACTGACTATTCGGATTTAGACCCGTGTGAGCCAATGTGGCCCCCAAGATAAAACTGATTCAGTGTCGGGGATGTGTAGAAAGAGGTAATGGAGGCAGAGTCCTGTCGTAGCCTTAAAAGTTCTGATTAGGATGCAGGGAGTAATTACACCAGCTACACGAAGATTATAAGGTTGGGAACCAGGAGCTGCAGCAGCTCGGCTCTTGCCTCCACGACCAAGTAGACACAAACACACTCATGGACTACATAACTATACACCTGGGGAAAGGAAGAGAAACTTTGAATTGGAGATGATTTGATTGTCATGGTTCGTCACGTGACGGCGCCTGTCTCACCCTCAGGTGAGCGGGAGCGTGACTCCGGCACACCGCCGCTCCGTTCTCCTTCACCAGCCCAACATCGTGAAATTAAACTGTAAGAAAATAAAATAAAATGTTTATGGTAATGATGAAAACGCTCTTGCAAATCCCCCTAGTTGTTATAATTGTTAATTATACATTAGCTGTTCACTTCTAAACGACCAATTTCAGTGTAACAAATTCGTGAACACCCTTTTATTGAGCTTAACACATGGACTGCTGCGGACAGATGGCCTCCATCTTGAAAAATCGCGTGCCTGCCCATCTAGAAGTGGGCGACAGTGAATAGTAAGGGACAGTCCAGCAACCAGGAGGCCTGGTCGACGACCGGGCCGCGGGGACGCTAAGCCCCGGAAGCACCTCAAGGTAACCTCAAGGTAACCTCAAGGTATGGGATGCTTTCGGACGTAGGTTCGAACCCTCGTCACGGCCCTTGTGGATTTGTTCATTTAGTAAAGGGGACACCTATCCCTTGCCCTTGATGGACAACGTGAATTGAATGAGGCGGCGGATGGTAGTTATATCCGGAGCTGTCATCTTTCTGTAGTTACGGGAGAGCGAATGACTGTGTGTGTGTGTGTGTGTGTGTGTGTGTGTGTGTGTGTGTGTGTGTGTGTGTGTGTGTGTGTGCGTGTGTGTGTGCGTGTGTGTGTGTGTGTGTGTGTGTGTGTGTGTGTGTGTGTGTGTGTGTGTGTGTGTGTGTGTGTGTGTGTGTGTGTATAAGACTGGGTGGAAGGAGGAAGCCGAGATTAACGACCTGGTTCAGCGCCACAAAGAAAATCCGCGTCTCCGCTCCTCCTTCCTGTAGCACCACGGACATTCCCTGGTCTTGACGTCACGACACCAATGGCTGTTTTCGTAGAAAAAAGGGTAGTGATATCCGGGCTTAAGAAATGTATGTAAGTTATACATCATAAATGTTTTCCAGACACGCAATTAGAATTCTAGCGAAGTTCAGTTATTTTAAACCTGTAAAGTCACACGTTTGAAACGTTGCGGCGCGTACAGAGGAACGTTTTCGGTTATACATATTACCTTTTCTATTTTGTCAAATATCATTACTGGCAGACTCGATATCTGCCACTCAGTTCAAGAGGAATATAACAGGCAAGGTGATCGTGATTAAAGTTCAAGTAAATGCACTTGCTTGAATTCTGCGGCACGTACACGATCCACCGTAGTCATAACAACTTGGACAAAGTAAGTGCACGGTATCCCAGTCATACCAACATTAACCTAACAGTACTACCCTATTGTCATTATAGCTAATAAGTATGTGTGTGTACTTACCTAGTTGTATTTGCGAGGGATGAGTTATACCTCTTAGATCCCTCGTCTTAACTCTCTATTGACTCGTATATAAAGATTCCAGCACCAGTCATGGTTCGTGTATATTATGCGAATCTGTGTATGAAGCTTTCCTAGAGTATTTAAATTTTTATTCATTCATTTTTTTTGTTTATTTTGCCTCGAGGGGCGAGTTTATTGGGCATCGCCACTCATCCTGTGAGTGGACATACCGCCATAGTGACAGTATTGGGCATCGCCACTCATCCTGTGAGTGGACATACCGCCATAGTGACAGTATTGGGCAGCGCCACTCATCCTGTGAGTGGACACACCGCCATAGTGACAGTATTTGGCAGCGACACTCATCCTGTGAGTGGACATACCGCCATAGTGACAGTATTGGGCAGCGCCACTCATCCTGTGAGTGGACATCCCGCCATAGTGACAGTATTTGGCAGCGCCACTCATCCTGTGAGTGGACATCCCGCCATAGCGGCATGTACCACACTCCCCAATAGGAAGAAAACCCGCTGGGATGTTCATCCTGTCAGAGGATGATATAATATTCTGTTAAAATCATTCATACTAAAGAATCTGACGTTAATTCTCCAGGAAAGTTTGTATGTCTCGACTATTTCTTCTCCAGTGATGTGAGGTTTAATTTGTTTAGTGTTTCCTCGTAACTCGTACCACTCAGCTCCGGGTTAGTCTGGTGGCAGCCCTCTGAACTGTCTCCCGTTTCCAACAATCATCTTCATTACGTTATACTTTCTTAGAGTTAAACTTTAATGGCCGCTTCGGCCAGCGAGATTCTTGTTAGGGAGTGACTGAAAGGCATTGTTTTTGAACACAGAACTAACAAGCTGTAGTGGGAGGGGCAAGCGCTTGCCACACGCCTCGTCGTATGTAATTGCTTCATTACCTTCATTACAAAGAAGTGATTATGAATTACAGAGGTTGATGAAGGAAGACGGTTGAGAGAGAGAGGGGGAAGGGGTGATAACAGCGGCCCAAACAATCATTAGCAGTTCATAGGGTGGTGGGGGATGAGGGGGGGGGGAGGTCATTACAGGAGCCCCAACAACCACTCATCCATCCGGTCGAATGGATGAGTTAACACGGTCCATCAGCAGCCCACACGGTGACCTTCCCCCCCCCCCACACCACAACAATAGTAACTACGGTGCTTGAGGCGTCTCCGTAACCTCGCTCCTCTAGTATCACTAAACACTCGTCTCACTCTAGCTATGTTGAGTGTCTGGCCGACCTTGCGGTGAGTTACTTCACCTCTTCTCCCTAATTTTCAATGATTTCAATAGTGATAGTGATTTACACACACACAAATATATAATATATATATTATATATATAGGGGGTACCACCTCTGGTGCAATTATAGGGACCCACAGCCTCAGAGAAGGGAACACAGAGCATTCAGGGAAAAACTTGCCATTTAACTCTGAATACGTAAGAGTGTTCGCTTCTACTACCCCCTTTATATATATATATATATATATATATATATATATATATATATATATATATATATATATATATATATATATATATATATATATATATAATGTCTAGATGCAGTGATATATTAAAACAATAGGTATTGATGACTGGTAACTATTTCACACGCATTATGACCGCACAACCCAAATCATTACGTCACTCACAGGTCAGGCGCCAATGAATGACATCATGAGGGTCGTTACCTCAAGTATAATATCTTGGAAGTACATTGTTTTTACATTCAACAGCCGCCAAGTTCTAAGACGGTGACAAATTTGTCACCGTGACAAATTGATACAGATTTCGTCGACGTTCTGAATTACTAAATTCAGAATTTCTGTTCGATATTTTGTATTTTAAACTGCCAGTATGTTGCGTCATGTTGCCAATATGTTGCGTCATGTTGCCAGTATGTTGCGTCATGTTGCCAGTATGTTGCGTCATGTTGCCAGTATGTTGCGTCATGTTGCAAGGGGGATCTCGCTAACTCATGCTTAAATGGAAGCAAACATGCAGACCATTCAGCTAGTCTATCCTCTCAGTGACCCGCGGTTTTCATGTTGACGAAAATTTCAACCTGAATTAGCTTCATGCCGTCGACCAGCCAATATTCGGGAATAATAAGATATATATATAAAATAAGACATCGTTGTTAATAAGCAAAATAATACCAACAATATTGCAAACTTGCTTATTCTTTCAGCTTACCAAAAACTGGGTTATCCATGCACAGTTTTCCCGCCACCAGAACCTGTCTGCATCAGCCACTTTCACCACCACCACCAACCTCACTTAACTCCCCCCACCCCCCACACACACAGCACTAATAAGCCATTAAAGTGAACACATAAAGTTAAATGCTACCAACTACGCTAGCCACTAAAGCGCAGTTAACTCAGTGCGGAGGTCTTCATGTACAGTATGAAAGTAGTAACAGAGTGCCAACAATCTCGGGCGGGAACAATCAGGTTATGCGTGTGGTGAAGGCCTCGTCAGAGCAGGTTCTGATGGACACATAACGGCAGTGTCCACCACCATGATTATTATCCAAGATTATGTCATGCTTTAAACCAGTTTTTGTAACCTTCAATATTCATAGTCAATAATATATTAACATTTAACTAGCACGCTATCTACCACAGGCAGCGTTTCAACAACATAATTGTAACCCGCGTTATCCACTCTGGGAAATTACTGCTTTGCTTGTATCCTAGAAGGCTGCACCAGATTATCTTAGCCATTACCCCTCAAATGCTAATCTATTCATTTAAAACTTCTTTTCCTAGCACTCGTCCAAATTAGGACGCCCCAAGGGAAGATGCGGGGGCGGTTCGCAGTCTAGGGCGGGCATCAGGTTCCCGCCCTCCATGCTGGGGCGGGAACCTGATGCCCGCCCTGGCACGCACCAGGTTCCAACAGCCCGCCATTGGAAGGGCGTGCTCCTCGCCTGCTCAGTACAATACACCCACCCATCATCTCGCTTCAACCTCACATAACATGTATATATCTGGAAATGCTCACTCAGTACACCATACTCCGATTGGCGTACTGAATCATATCTGGGAGCTTTTAAAAACTGTGTCACAATGTTAAACGTCTCCCGGGTCTGGCGCATTTTGATAATTACAGTACTTTACACTCCTTTCATAAATGTCCTCAGGATATCCACTTCAAAAATTACTTCTCTTGCCATTTATTTCAAAGTATTATTATAAGAAAGAATATTGACGTGAAAGAACAAACATGTGAGTTTGAATTATAGATCTATTTCCTATAAAACAGAATGTTTGTCTGTCTAAAGTAGGTGGCCAGATGCGCCACCCAATGTTCCAAGATGACACATGGCAGGGAAGGGGGGTGTCATAGGCCAGTCGGAGTCGGCCCCAATGTCATCTTTTAAGAAGTAGTAGCATCTATAGCGACCCCCTGCGATTTTCATGAAGTCTGAAATGGGGGATTTGATTTCTCTGTAGGTTTTAGTAATTTTTCAGTGCCTTGTAATGTATTAAATTTCCAGAGAGAGAGAGAGAGAGAGAGGTGTTGGAAGGGGAGCATGTTACGATGGAAAGGGGGGAGAGGGGATAAGAGAAGGGAGATGAGAGAGGGGAGGCGGTGGGTGGAGAGAGAGACTCGCACACACCCGGGTAGTGTACATAATACAACATTCCTAGATATGTCTTGGGTTTAATAAGATAATAATAACGCCACCACCAAGATAATGATAATACCCACAAAAATACCACAATGGCTAGTTTTACTGTGTAAATAATGTATTCATACACTGTAGTAATACATTATACTTTTAAATACATTTTGCAGTGTTTTTACATGTCTCGCCTAGACCATAATTGGTAATGTTATTTCCTTGTTATATAACAATGTACTCGTAAGACTTCTGTAATCTAGACTTACATCACCAAGGGCACTGTAATATGTAATAGATGATGTTGGCGTGGGTAAACTTCACCCTCCACCCACACACACACACCCGTACCCATCCCGTGGGTATCACTAGGCTAGCCCCCATGAATGAGTGTTACACAAGCCTAACCTACCAAGCTCCAGTTGTATAATTGTCTTCATTCCCTCGTGAATGTGACGAAATGTTTGGTGCATGACCATCTCCTCTTCCCAAGACAATGATGTTCGTATCTTGATTTATTTCATACGTATGTCGCTAGGCTGCTTTCCACAGACAAAATGCCAGATTCACGAAAGCACTTATGAACGTGTACATCTTTCCTCAATCTTTGACGGCTTTGGTTACATTTATTAAACAGTTTACAAGCATGAAAACTTGCCAATCAACTGTTGTTATTGTTATAAACATCCTCCTGGTGCTTCGGAGCTCATTAACTGTTTAATTATTGGAAACAAAGCCGCCAAAGATTGAGAAAAGATGTACAGGTTCGTAAGTGCTTTCGTGAATCTGGCCCAAATATCACACCTAATCTCTTGACGTGAAACATTTATTAATACTCAACAGCAT
Source organism: Procambarus clarkii (assembly GCF_040958095.1). Lineage (NCBI taxonomy): Eukaryota > Metazoa > Arthropoda > Malacostraca > Decapoda > Cambaridae > Procambarus > Procambarus clarkii. The sequence continues at coordinate 27,843,232 of NC_091165.1, read as the reverse complement.
GACTCTCCAGGTTTGTTCACTCAACCTCCCTTCTGATGACCAAGCTCCTATCCCCCATTGTCTCTGGTCTGGGTATTATTATTACATGATCGAGGCCAGCTCGCCCAACTTGTTATTCAATGGTTATTCGTGTTTCATTTTTTTTTATTTTATAGATTTTTAGAATAACTGAGCCAGCTAAATTTACCTAATTCACTTTCAGATAGCTACTTTTCATGTTCTGGAATATTTTGATATACTGCATCTTCAGTGACTATATCCACCCAAAACAGTTATTTGTTAAATGATCAAGATGTTATTCCATTACTTATATTTTCACTTTAACGTGAGTTACTTGTCATGAAGCCTCGTGATACACTTTTGTCTAAACGCTTTATAGTCTCATTGTTCAATTAATTTTATTTTATTTTTGAATACGTTGTGCAACTGAGACTTGTGATTAACGAAGCATAATAATTTTTATCATTTTTTTCCTAATGATATTAATAGCCACCGCGCATTGTTCACGGATGTTTTATGATAAATGACCCATTTAATATTCCCTCCCACCCTCCCTCTACCATTATATTCAGCCTTGACCAATGTGCGTGGACCACTAGGAAAAGTAAGGAAGAGGTGAAGCAAGTCTGTCTCAGGAAAATAGGCTTCATAGTCCTCTGGGACGACTGGAGTCCCAGCGGTTAACAGCAGGGCGTACCAAGGTCTGGCCGGTGGCGACGCTTCATTAAAGAGTTTTATGAAGCGTTTGCTGAAGAACAAACCTACACCAGAGTGTATTCTGGTAATTTGTAAAGGTTTGGATTGGCTACCAGCTCCGTGTCTCTAGACTCCTAGTGGATTGACGGGTCCCCGGGTTAAATTATTTATAGCATATCGTAGTCCAAGGGGTTAAGGCGTGAATTAATAATTCCTTGTTAACATTTTCAGCCAGCTGTTGCCTCTGGACCCAAGGCCTTGGCATTTCTTGCTGTTACACGGTGGGAACCCCATCGTCCCGAGGGCCTATTTTGGCATCATTATGAGTATTAAAACTGGACGTAGAAAGATAGTGACTTAACCCTCCCCCCCCCCCTTTCCCTCTCCTCCCCTCTCCCCCCAAAAATGTAGTTCTTCAATCACGTTTTCCAGCCAGGAACGACGTGATAGATAAGTTACATCATGCGAGTAATTAAATATATGCATTTTTCAACAAATTTCATGTTAAATAATTTATTTCTACCGGACGAATTATTTGGGATTGTTTCATTCCATGTGCGATGCTAGAATGACTAGAGAATTTCGATACATGAAAGTCTAGCGTGACACAAATAACAGTAAATATATAAATTGAAATATACTCGTCCAACCTTTTTAATGAGCGTGTTAAAGAAACTATATCCTAAAGAACTGTGAATACATATTTATATTATTAACCAACTACCCGTGTTCTTTCCATATTTAAAAAATGGAAGGGTGACTGTATTAGAAAATAGATGAACACATGTGACATGAAAACCACATAAAACGAGAACAATTGTAGCAATATCTTTGTTCATTATCGAGAAATTACCCTCGTGTGACTTACCAAAATCTCACACACATACGCACACACACACACACACACACACACACACACACACACACACACACACACACACACACACACACACACACACACACACACACACACATGGTTTGTGACCTGATAATCGCCCTCTAAGTTACAGCAGAAACGTAGGACTGAGGGTGTGGACAGTCCCACATGATAACTGGGACGGGAGCTCTCTCACCAGTCCCGCTAGACAAATTAGGGATGGAGCTGTCGATAGTCCCACAGGACAACATGGGGCGCGGGCTGTCGACAGAGATGCGAAGTGCGAGACCATACACGCAGAAGGTTTTATTGTTGACACTGGAACCTCCACCGTACATATTGTGCCCGCATTGCGTCATACCCCCGCCCACACCCCCAGCTTACACCCACGCCCACTCACACCCCCCTCTTAACACCCCCGCCCTGCTGCAACTGTGGTGTATTTATCTTTACACCCACCCTGTTTCTCATGTCCTGGCCACGCACCCACTCCCCCTCAATAACTAACACACACTCCTTACCCCCCCCCCCTCACATACACACCCTTCTCGCAGACCAAATCGATGTTTCATTACACTCTTAATATATATATGGATCAATAGGCCTTCTGCAGTTACCTTTATTCTTATATATCAAGAGTTATGTTTCTAAAAAACAGATCAATATTCTTATATTGTCTCCTGGCTGTTAGGAGCATGCGTCCTTCACAGGTAACAACAGTATTAAATTACTTTGGTTGCTAAACAGATAAGAGGCGGGCCGTTACTTTTTTTTTAACCATCTCGCTAATTTTACGTAATATCACTGGTTGAACTCTGCTTCCTCGTCACGATATTTCGTAAGCAAACTGTATCTTGCAACCTCTTAAACTACAGAGTAACTCCCTCACAGCTAGTGATGAGGAGGATCGCTGACGCCGCGAGAAACTATTAAAATAATCTCCCCCATTCACTCTGGCTTGTCTAAACATTTCCTCATAAACATTCAAGTGAATATGTTTAGTCCTTATAAGTGCCTAATATTTTGTTCGTGTTGAATTCAAGTACAGAATTTTGGCTAGACAAAAAGATAATAAGGATAATTAACATCCTATTAATGTTAATGATGTTGAGGATAATAAATATTATTACTTATTATTAGTAATAAAGTGACAGAGCAAGAGGAGAGATAAAGGAATCATAAGAATCAAGACAGAGGCAGCTACTACCGTAACCATGACAGCCCCTGGCGACGTCTTTGATTGCCTGCAAGGAGGGAGGGAGGGGGGGGGGGACACTGGGGCTTAGGAGGGGAGTGACTGTAATTGGTCTGCAATGCATAGTTGAGAAGCAGGATGAGAGGACGAAGGTCATATTAAGAGTGGCACGACCTCCTGACCCCAACCGCCAACAGGTTAACATGTTTCCTCTCACTCTCAGTTGGAACTCTTCCCTGGCCCTCCGTCCCTCTTCCCCCCCCCCCTCCCACCTTCACTCTTTGTCTGACTCAATTACCTTCACACTGGTTTGGATTCATTAAATAGGTTGTTAAGTACTATTAACTAGTATCCAACATGGTTCTTGGCGCTAAAACTCCAAATTTACTCCCCCCCCCCCCGCTCTCTTCTCTTAGACTAAGTGATAGTTTGTATAGGTTTTGCCTGTAATTTAACACATTAAATTTTGTACTAGTACCTTCCAGAGTGTTGTCAAAAGTACTTACATTTAAAATAATAATAAAATCAAACATATAATATATATATATATATATATATATATATATTATATATATATATATATATATATATATATATATATATATATATGTGTGTGTGTATATCACGAAAATAAACACGTGATTATATATATATATAATATATATATAATATATATATATATATATATATATATATATATATATATAAACAGCTGACATCTCATACGATGTACACAATTGTAACATGGGAGTTGCGATATAGCTTTTAACTTTTGCTGCAACGTATCTGCCGAGGTATTCATCGCCAGAGTCCACGCCAGCATCCGAGGGAGGCTGAGAAGTTCCCACGGTGTGTCGTGGCGAAGCACCAGCAGCTATTGTGTTGTCAGACTTGTACTTCGTAAGTCTAGGACCGTTATTTCTTCCCCGGAAGGCCAGGGGGGGACTAACAGATGGACATTAACAGGGCTTCGGTAGATCTCGAACACTTGTTAAAGGTCTCTGGCGCTCTCTCAACAGTTTTCAACCCGTCCTCTCGTAACTAATAGGCCTCATTTTGTACCCTACGGTCCCAGACGTACAAAATAACTGGTACTGAAAATGAAAAAATATGAAAAGTAGCGGCTCACAAATACCCATCTTTATTTTAATGTGTAGGTTGGTTAGGTTAGGAAGGTGGCTTGGGTTCGTGCGTTTATTACAATAATAAGTACTATTCCCTATTTTTGCTATTCAATGAAGCAGGAAGTTGAAAAATTAACTCTTAAAAGTTCATTTTTACTTTTTATTACCCAACGTTTAGACCCAATAAAAAGTAAAAATGAGCTTTGGAGAGTTAATTTTTCAACTTCCTGCTTCAGTGAAGAAAAACATAAGAAATATCGAAGATTCGTGCCAGAATCATAAATCTAAAACGTCATTTTCAACGAAATATGTTTAAAAGAAAGACTGCAACCAATATATATATATATATATATATATATATATATATATATATATATATATATATATAATATATATATATATATATATATATATATATATATATATATATAATATTTATTATATAGAACTGAAAAACTCCACACCCCAGAAGTGACTCGAACCCAGACTGCCAGGAGCACTATGCAAATGGTGTACAGGAGATCTTAACCACTTGACCATCAGCGACCGTACAAAAGATGATGGTAGCCGAGGCTATTTGCCCATCATCCTGACGGCACTTTGATGGAAATCTCGGGCATAGTTATTTTATCGAATCATCTCATTTTGCTGGTGATTTGTGGGTGAGTTATGCCTCGTTTTGTGGGTGTGGATGATATATATATATATGTATATATATTACTGTATATCGATACCGAACATGTAACTTCTTTGTTATCTTTCAGGATAACAATACGATATTAGCAAGACAAGATGGTTGATGTATCTGGAGCCAAAGGCGCCGAGGATGTTATGGGGAGGGGGGGGGGGACATGTCATTCTGGGTAATAACCTGTTATTGAGTAACTAACGACACTCACCTTCGCCACGAATGACAGTCACCTTCTAAATGAGAAGTCCAGTTAGCTGGCAATACGGTGTCGACCAGTCCAAGGCGACTCTGACACTATACAGTACACGTTTTTACGCAGCCTACTGTGTGGCTGGTCTTGGAAGATCACAGACTAAAAAGACAGTCGATTCGAATCGACAGTCGCTGATAGCTCAGTCGATTAAGGCATTGTCTGGGATGCTCCCGGACGCAGGTTCGAATCCTCATCACGGCCCTTGTGGATTTGTTCAAGTAAAAGATTTGACGGTGTTGGTTATTTCAATTGGTCTCGGGCTGAATTATATTGTCATAAGCAATAATGATGACAGCATTATCCTCCCGGGGAGTGACATGATGGCGAGTGTGAGGTATGATGTTAGGATCCAAGTTAGTTCAGTAGAACTTCTGGTTGCAATTCTTTTGACCATGTCGTAGCTCAGTCGATTAAGGCAGCGTTTGGGATCTTCTCGGACGTAGGTTCGAACCCTCGTCACGGCCCTTGTGGGTTTGTTCACGATGGTAGGGGCCCCTGGTCTCGCCACATCGTTGTCACCTGTTGTAGACTCTTACGTAGACTCTTAGACTCTTGGCAGCCAAGCTTGGCAGCCAAGCTCACCTACAGTTAATGTTATAAGTTACATATAAGTTAGTGTCATAAGTGTTACAGTTACAGCCCCGCTCCTGTGCTAGGTAAGTTCACTACGGGCTCACCATAGCCCGTGCTACTTTGGAATTTTGTTCTAAGTAGCTGAATCTAAAACAGCATCATCATCATAATAAATTATTATCATTTATGACATTTCGAACACAGATATGAACTGTATTGATTAATATTCTGCCGGTGCCAAATTGTAAATGCATCGTATAGCATAATCTGATTAATTTAAAATTGGTTTCTGCAACGGTAGATTAATTCTCTTTAAGCATAAAAATGAACTTAAGAGTCTAAGTTTAGTCATATAATGCGATATATATATTACTTGGGGAAAATATAGAAATATAATACTATCTTGGTTCTAGGTTTTCAAAGTGACAATCACAGTACAGCTGTCAACATGAATATGTTGTTGCTGAAATACTAACGTATAGTTAGGTTAATAACTTTTGTTTGAGTTTAGGGCAGTAGGGAGCGTCAAGCTGCGTGAGTACACACCACCACCACCCTCTTCTGTACACACGATTAAGGTCAACGGCAGAGTAAAAACCACAAGTTCCCTCTGACCCCTGACTACCCTCTCCTCCCCTGCCACTAGGGGGCCCAGACTATCCTCCCCAGCCACTAGGGGGGGCCCAGACTACCCTCCCTTCCCCTGCCACTAGGCTACATAGCCTTGCCTGTGGACCTTGGCAGCCTTTCCCGACATAGTTTGTGACTATTAGTATGTTATGTTTGGTAGGACGCGTGTATCATATTGGCAATAGTGCATGGTCTATTGCAGATGAGTGAAACTGGTTATTCTAGGGTGAGTGGTGTCAAGGTTTCTCTACCCTCCCCCTCATCTCCTGCCTACGTTTGTACTTGCCTCCTGACAGGGATTGTTAAGATGGTTAGACAACCAAGAGATTTTTAAGAGTTTTAAATGTTGACAGACTAAATGAACAAATCCACAATGGCCCGTGATGAGGGTTCGAACCTAAGCACGGGATGTTGATATATCACGCTATTGTGATTTATGTGTGTGTAGACTGACTCATATATCCGTGTTCGTACACAGCTTCTCGATTAGTCTTAAATTTATGCGCACGCATGTACGCTCATAAACACACACACACACACACCACACACACACACACACACACACACACACACACACACACACACACACACACACACGCATACACACACTAGCAATAAAATTGCTAACTTAAATAGCAATAGCTTAAATACAATACAATAGCAATAAATAGCTATAAATTGGCTTAAATACAATAC